>NC_053023.1:202950151-203146812 GCF_003073215.2 Triticum urartu
AACTCCTACTCGTCCTCGAGTAGGTAAGTGATAAAAACAGAATTTTTTACGTGGAGTGCTGTTTAACATGGCATATCATATTATTTTCTTTATAGCATGGAAAATTGGACTTTTTATGTGATTTAAAGCAATAGTATAGTTTTAACATGATGATGTAGATACTCAAGCATATCAACAAGCAACCATGTCTTTCAAAATATCAATGCTAAAATAAGTTATCCCTACAAAATCATATAGTCTTGCCATGCTCTGTCTTCTTAACACAAAGTATTTATCATGCACAACCCCGATGACAAGCCGAGCAATTGGTTCTTACTTTTTAACGCGCTTCAACTTTTTCAACTCTTACGCAATACATGAGCACAAGCCATGGATATTGCACTACGGGTGGAATAGAGTATGATGATAGGGGTAAATATAGAGAAGACAAAAAAGTAAGAAAGTCTCACATCGATGAGGCTAACCAATGGGCTATGGAGATGCCCATCAATCGATATCAACGTGAGGAGTAGGGATTTCCATTCAACGAATGCACTAAGAGCTATAAGTGTATGAAAGCTCAATATGAAAACTAAGTGGGTGTGCATCTAATCCTATAGTGAAAAATTCCCACTAGTATATGAAAGTGACAACATAGGAGACTCTCCATATGAAAAACATGGTGCTAGTTTGAAGCACAAGTGTGGTAAAGGGTACTAGCAATGCCCCTTCTCTCTTTGTTTATTTTTTCTTTTTCTTTCTTTTTTTCTCCTTTTTTCTTTTTCTTTTTTCTTTTTTTTCTTTTTCTCTCTCTCATTGTTCAGAGTCTCATCCTGACTTGTGGGGGAATCATAGTCTCTAGCATCCTTTCCTCACTGGGGCACTGCTCTAAATATGAATAATGATGATCATCACACTTCTATTTACTTATAACTCAAAAGAAATAAAAATTACAACTCGATACCTATGACAAAGTATGACTCTATATGAATGCCTCTGGCATGTACCAGGATGTGCAATGATCTAGCGTAACATGTATGAAAAATGATGAACGGTGGCTGAGCCACAAACACTATGTCAGCTATATGATCATGCAAAGCAATATGCCAATAAATGCTCAAGTCATCAAACGGAAGCGGTGGAAGTTGCAAGTCAATATATCTCGGAATGGCCATGGAAAAGCCATAATAGGTAGGTATGGTGACTGTTTTGAGGAAGATATAATGAGGCTTATGTGTCATAGAGCGTATAATATCACGGGGTTTGGATGCACCAATGAAGTTTGCACCACATCTCAATGTGAGAAAGGGCAATGCATGGTACCGTAGAGGCTAGCAAATTGCAAAAAGGTAAGAGTGCGTATAATCCATGGACTCACATTAGTCATAAAGAACTCACATACTTATTGCAAAAGTTTATTAGTCCTCGAAGCAAAGTACTACTACGCATACCCCTAGGGGGATAGATTGGTAGGAAAACACCATCGCTCGTCCCCGACCGCCACTCATAAGGAAGGCAATCAAAAATAAATCATGGTCCAACATCATAGCATAACGAGAGACTATACGTGCATGCTTCGGGAATCACAAACCTTAACACCAATATTGCTACTAGAGCACAGTTACTCATTAACATAACTCACATATCACATCATCATATATCAAAACTATTACTAAGAATAAAATTTATTTTGTCCAATGATCTTCATGACATTTTTCTTTTCTTTATCCTTCCTAGATATCTATCACTTTGGGACTAATTTTCATGTGTTGCATTTTATAAGCTCAAACAAATATAAGTGAAGATCATGAGCATAATATTTCTTTCTCTCAAAATAATTTATGTGAGGCAAGAGAGATTTTCTTCAAAATTTTACTACCTCTCAAATAAATCTAAGTGAAGCAATAGAGCATTTCTTCAAAAATACTATGCACACCGTGCTCAAAAAGATATAAGTGAAGCACTAGAGCAAGTCCTAGATCATAAAAGTTTTAAGTGAAGCATAGAGAGCAATTCTAACAAGTCATGACATAATTTTGGCTCTCTCAAATAAGCGTGTCCAGCAAGGATTGATGACTTAAAACACAAAATAAAAAAAGCAAAGACTCATATCATACAAGACGCTCTAAGGAAAACAAATATCATGTGACGAATAAAAAAATAGTGTCGAGTAAAATACTGATAGTTGTTGGAAGAAAGCGGGGATGCCACTCGGGGACAGCCCCAAGCTTAGTTGGTTCCCCATTCTTGGATAATAGCTTGGGATGCCGGGGCATCCCCAAGCTTAGGCTCTTCCATCCTTCCTTCATCCATCGTTACATAACCCAAAACTTGAAAATTTCAATCACACAAAACTCAACAAAACCTTCGTGAGATCCGTTAGTATAAGAATAATAAATCACTACTATAAGTGTTGTATCAAACCAATTCATATTTTGTTTTTTATTATATCTACCGTATTCCAACTTTTCTATGGCAAAAACTCATCAAAGAAAAACCATAGAGCCATCAAAATAAGCACATAACACAAAAACATAATTTTTCAAAACAGAACAGTCTATAGAAATCTGACTATTTCGAATACTTCTGTAACTCAAATTTTTTTGCAAAATTAGGACCGCCTGAGCAATTTGTATGTTTATCTATTTCAGGTGGAATGGGTATTTTATCGCTCTCTGGTAAGAAATGAAAATTAAATTCGTGAGCATAAAAGTTTCTATTTTTTTAGCAAGATCAAACAACTATCACCTAAGAAGACCCTAAAGGATTTACTTGGCACAAACACTAATTAAAACACAAAAAACACAATCATAACAGTAGAATAATTGTGCTAACACAGAAAAACATAAAGCAAAAAGCAAAAATAAATTTTATTCATTGGGTTGCCTCCCAACAAGCGCTATCGTTTCACGCCCTTAGCTAGGCATAAATTTTCAACGAGGCTCACACAAAAGATAATAATTGAAACACAAAGAGAGCATCATGAAACATGTGAAAAACACATTTAAGTCTAAGATACTTCCTATGCATAGGAATTTTATAAGCAAACAAATTAGCAAGACAAGAAACATCTAACACATGCAAAGAAAAGGAATAGAATATTAACGATGTCAACATAACAAGAGGTAAATTAGTAACATGAAAATTTCTACTACCATATTTTCCTCTCTCATAATAATTGCATGCAGGATCATAATAAAATTCAACAATATAACTATCACATAAAATATTCTCTTCATGATCCACATGCATGCAAAGTTGACTCTCTTCTAAAATAGTGGGATTATCATCAAATAAAGTCATGACCTCTCCAAACTCACTTTCATAAAAAATTCACAAGATTGAACACTCTCCAAATATGAGAAATTATTTTTACCTAGAGTTGACACTCTTCCGAACCCACTTTCAATATTACTGCAAACATATTCATCATGAGGCTTAAATAAATTTTCAAGATCATAAGAAACATCACCCCAATCATGATCATTGCAACAAGTAGTGGACATAGAAAAATTAGCATCCCCAAGCTTGGGGTTTTGCATATTATTAGCACAATTGACATTAATAGAATTTATAGTAAAATCATTGTAAACATGCTTTTCATTCAAGGAGCTATCAAGAATCACTTCATAAATTTCTTCATCACAATTTTCAGATTCGCGAATCAAGCAAAACTTCATAAAGATAATCAAGTGAACTCAATTCACTAGAAATGGGTTCATCATAATTGGATCTCTTGAAAAGATTAGCAAGTGGATGAGGATCCATATTAATTGATTTTTAGCAAGCAAATAGAAGACACATGGCAACACAAGCAAACATGAGATCTGACGAGCAAATGGTGAACGGAAAAAAGAGGGCGAATAAAAGGGCAAGTTTTTGTGAAGTGGGGAGAGGAAAATGAGAGGCAAATGGCAAATAATGTAAATTGCGAGGAGATGAGATTTGTGATTAGGAACCTGGTTATGTAGAATATCCTCCCCGGCAACGGCGCCAGAAATTCCTTTTGATTGCTCTCTGACTATAGAGCTAGAAAAGCTCCTGTCTGCTAGGACTACGTCGGTATTTCCCCAAAGAGGAACGGATGATGCAGCACAGCGACGGTAGGTATTTCCCTCAGTGAAGAAACCAAGGTTATCGAACTAGTAGGAGAACCAAGCAACACAATGTAAACAACACCTGCACACAAATAACAACAGCTCGCAACCTGACGTGTTAAAGGGGTTGTCAATCCCTTTCGGGTAACGATGCCAAAAAATTATAGTAGATTGAAATAATAGATCGCAAATGAAATAAAGTGCAACAAGGTATTTTTGTATTTTTGGTTTAATAGATCTGAATAAAATGCAAAGGAAAATTAGATCGCAAGCAAATATATGAGGAAGAAGACCCGGGGGCCGTAGGTTTCACTAGTGGCTTCTCTCGAGAAAGATAGCAAACGCTGGGTAAACAAATTACTGTTGGGCAATTGATAGAACCTCAAATAATCATGACGATATCCAGGCAATGATCATTACATAGGCATCATGTCCAAGATTAGTAGACTGGCTGCTGCCAGCATCTACTACTATTACTCCACACATCGACCGCTATCCAGCATGCATCTAGTGTATTAAGTTCATGGAAAAATGGAGTAATGCAATAAGAACGATGACATGATGTAGACAAGATCCGTTTATCTATTGCGTAGATATATATCCCATCTTTTTATCCTTAGTAGCAACGATACATACGTGTCGGTTCCCTTTTTGTCACTGGGATCAAGCACCGTAAGATGGAACCCACTACTGGGCATTGAGGGAGTCCTAGACTAAGGGGTCCTTGGGCGTCCGGCCTGTTATCTATGGGCCGGACTGATGGGCCGTGAAGACATGAAGGCCCAAGACTGCACCATGTCCGGATTGGACTCTACTTGGCGTGGAAGGCAAGCTTGGCGTCCGAAGATTCCTTCTTATGTAACCGACTCCATGTAAACCCTAGATCCCCTCGCTGTCTATATAAACCGAAGGGGATAGTCCGGAAAGGACACCGCATATATTCATTACCATACCCACATAGGCTAGACTTCTAGGGTTTAGCCATTACGATCTCGTGGTAGATCCACTCTTGTAACACTCATAATCATCAATATCAATCAAGCAGGACGTAGGGTTTTACCTCCATAGAGAGGGCCCGAACCTGGGTAAACATTGTGTCCCCCGTCTCCTGTTACCATCGATCCTAGGCACACAGTTCGGTACCCCCTACCCAAGATCCTCCGTTTTGACACCGACATTGGTGCTTTCACTGAGAGTTCCACTATGTCGTCGACAAAAGGCTCGATTGCACCCTCAATCATCAATAATGACGCTTTCCAGGGAGGAATCTTCCTTCCCGGACAGATCTTCGTATTCGACGGCTTCATACTGCAGGCCAACTCACTTTGCCACCTGGAGCAGGTCGATAGCTACGCCCCTGGCCATCAGGTCGGATTCGAAAGCTTGAACTACGCCACGGGCATCCGTGGAGACCTGATCTTCGAGGAATCAGAGCCCCCGGCGTTCGCTCCCCCTCATCCCGATGAACGTGACTTAAATCTGTCATCGGATCACACCCAGGAGATGGTTCCTATGGCTGCAACGACCTTAGAGCCGAAGCAGATCGAGCCATCCAAGGCCTCAGAGTCCGCGGCATTGGAACCGCACATGGACTCGACGCCCTGCAATATTCAGTTTAACGGAACTTCAGACTTGTCTCTGGCTATAAGTTTCGGACTGTGTACGCCTGCGGACACCGAGCTAGATCGATTATCAATCTTTGAGTTCAGCACCGCTGACGTTTTCCAGCACTCGCCCTTGGGTGATGTGCTAAAATCTTTAAAGAATCTGTCCTTGGAGAAGGACTCGCAGCGGAACTACATCCGGTTCGAGATAGAGACGGATGATGAGGAATTCTTCTTCCCACCCGCCACCCACTTCATAGCCACGGTCGATGACTCAACCGACGTGCTTGACTATGGCTCTGAAGACATCGACGCCATGGACGACGATGCCGACAAGGAGCAAGGCCAGGACCCGCCATTCACTGGACGTTGGACGGCTACCTCTTCGTACGACGTGTACATGGTTGATACACCTAAAGGATCTGGTGACGACAAAGAAGAGTCGGATGCGAACAAAACCTCCGAGACACAGTCCAAGCGCCGGCGGCCCAAACGCCGCCCTAAGCCCCGTCACTCAAAGGACGGCAACACTTGCACTGGAGAAAATAGTACCTCGGGCGCCGCCAAAAATAGTGAAGACCCCGCCGGGGCTACATCCGAACAGGAACACGATAGCAGGCATGACAACACTGACGAACATGCCATAGAAGATGACCTGGAGGATGATAGTTACCGTCCACCCTCCGAGGAGGAGACAAGCCTTGGCAACGAAGACTTCATCGTGCCTGAGGATCCTCTCGAGCAAGAGCGCTTCAAGCTTCAACTCATAGCCACCGCAAGGAGCCTCAAAAAGAAACAACATCAGCTTCAAGCTGAACAAAACCTACTCGTCGACAGATGGACAGATGTCCTGATAGCCGAGCAATACGACCTCCACCGCCCAGCCAAGAGCTACCCGAAGCACAGACTGCTACCTCAATTCAACGAGGAGGCGCCAGAGCACATATCTCCCTCACGTAGTACGGACCGACCACCATGTGGTCGGGACAGGGCGGTTGAACGGCCACCTTGCGGTCGGGATAAAGCGGCAATTCAGGCCGAACAGCAGCCCGCCCCACCGCCTCGCAGAAACAAGGATAGACCAGCTCGAGACCGTACATACGATCTTCGGCAGGAATTGGACAATAGAGAAGGACACAACAGATCTATATACGGATCACGAGGACGTTTCCATACTCGTGACGACATCTACCTATTCGGACGTGACAAACTTAATCACACCCGTGTTGATAACCACAGACGAACGTCATCGGAGACACCCCGTGACGCGACCCTCTATAGAGGTGCCGCACACCCCCTCTGTTTCACAGACGAGGTGCTGGACCATGAATTCCCCGAGGGGTTCAAGTTTGTCAATATTGAATCATATGACGAAACAACCGACCCCGCAGTGTGGATTGAAGATTTTATTCTCCACATACACATGGCCCGAGGAGATGACCTCCATGCCATCAAATACCTCCCATTAAAGCTCAAAGGACTAGCTCGACACTGGCTAAATAACCTGCCTGAGAACTCCATCGGCAGCTAGGAGGACTTAGAAGAAGCCTTCCTTGACAACTTCCAAGGTACATATGTCCGGCCACCCGATGCCGATGACTTAAGCCACATAGTTCAACAACCTGGATAATCAGCCAGAAAATTCTAGACTAGGTTCCTAACCAAAAAGAACCAGATCGTTGACTGTCCGAATGCCGAAGCCCTAGTGGCCTTTAAGCATAGCATCCATGACGAATGGCTCGCCCACCACCTCGGCCAAGAAAAGCCGAGGTCCATGGCAGCCCTCACGACACTCATGACCCGCTTTTGCGAGGGAGAGGACAATTAGCTGGCTCACAGTACAAACACAGCCAACGAAGCAGGCCCCTCTGAGGCCAAATGCAGTACCAGCAAGCTCCGGCGCAACAGACACAAATGCCGAAGAAATGGCGATAACACCGATGACACTACCATTCACGCCGGATTCAGTGGTTCCAAGTCCGGCCAACGAAAGAAGCCCTATAAAAGGAATGGTGGAGGGACATCCAGCTTGGACCGCATACTCGACCGTCCGTGCCAGATACATGGCACCCCAGACAAACAGGCCAACTATACTAACAGAGATTGCCGGGTCTTTAAGCAAGCCTGCAAAGTAAACAACGTAAACAAGGAAGGGGAATCGCAGAGCGAGGACGAAGACGAGGAGCCCCGGCAGCCTAACACTGGGGGCAGAAGAAATTCCCACCTCAAGTCAAAACGGTGAACATGATATAGGCCACACACATCCCCAAAAGGGAGTGCAAGCGCGCACTCAGGGACGTTTATGTGGTAGAGCCAACCGCCCCCAAATTTAACCCATGATCGTCAGTCCCGATCACCTTTGATCGTCGTGATCATCCAATTAGCATCCGTAATGGCAGTTCGGCCGCATTGGTACTCGACCCAATCATCGACAGATTTCACATGACACGAGTCCTAATGGACGGTGGTAGCAGCCTCAACCTGCTCTATCAGGATACAGTACGCAAGATGGGTATTAATCCCTCGCGAATCAAACCCTTGACAACTACCTTTAAAGGAGTCATACCAGGTGTAGAGGCCCGCTGTACGGGCTCGATCATGCTGGAGGTGGTCTTCGGTCCCCCGGATAACTTCCGAAGCAAAGAACTAATCTTCGACACCGCCCCATTTCACAGCGGCTATCACACCCTGCTCGGACGAACCGCATTTGCTAGATTCGATGCGGTACCACATTACGCTTATCTCAAGCTAAAAATGCCCAGCCCACGTGGCATCATTACAGTAAATAGAAACACGGAACGCTCCCTTCGTACAGAGGAGCACACTGCCGCCCTAGCAGTAGAGATACAAAGCGGCCTTCTCAAGTAGCATTATAATCCGGCTGCCGAGCCCCTGGACATCATCAAGAGGGTCCGGACCACACTGCAGCAGGACAGCTCAGCTTTACAAGAGCCGAATTAGCAATATGACCTCCGTCCCAGCCCCGATAAGGCAATGTCACTAATACCGCACATACATAAACTACACATACAAAACACCACAGGAATCGACGGAGGTATAACTCGTCCGCAATCCACTGTATGGCTCGACCGACACCGAGATTCACACGCCTTTACTTTTGCTTTTTATTACGGTTTTTTCTCTTTTTGAGGTCTATGCAGACGACTCGTTTACAGAACACACCAAGGAGGCAAGGAGCTCTGGCAGACAAAGGAACACCCAGGTGGTCTCTATTAACAATCGCCATACTTGTTTTACATACCCTCACGCAGCCCGCCATGGTTACGGCATGATAAATAGCTTTACTCGCTTATTGCATTATTTGCACAAAGTACGCCTCGATGTACCAAGTACATCACAATGGTGAATGAATGGTGGCATCAGCTCATTACCTAATTTTCCTGTTTTCTCACCTTTGTACATATTACTTATTGCACACGTACACCATGGTACGTATCACTGCGCCAGGGGCTTCATTACACCCAACACTATGACAATAAAAAGTCTGAACACTTTTTTAGTATAATTTGGCACCCCAAACTTATAGCATTATATGCATCGGCTCCGAATCATGTCTTTGGTCAATAGTTGGGTTGCCCGGCTCCTGTGCTTACTACCTTACGTTCCGCTATATCGGCTAGGGTAGTAAAGGGAGAACTACTGCGATTGTGTCCCGGTTCTTCTGGATGAGCACCTCAGTAGAGAAAGCCGAAAACTGACTGTCATGATGCGGCGAGAGCTGGTCAGCTGTTCGAGAGGTTCCAAATCGTTAGATATTTTTTTTCCTCTCCACACGAAGAATCGGTCCCTCCAATTAGGCGTGTATAGCGCCCCTAGTTCGGCCTTCCGAATACTAGGGGCTTTGCCAAACTTTTTTGTCAAACTCCTATAGCTAAGTGAGGGCGGTAAAGGCCGCATAGTCTGATTGCCTTGTTCGTTGCGCTAAAAACCTCCTTTAAGGACCAGAATGTGGAGTAAAGAGTGTTTAGATTTATCCCGAACACCCCCGTACTATCTATGTGGGGGCATAAGCCGACAACTAGTCAACTCTCAGATTTCATAAACGGCCGCACAATAGGTAAAAATGTAAATCATAAGCATTATAATACATAACATCACTACTCCATATTATAGGATAGTATAATACAAATGTTCTCATGGGAAAATGATATCCTTCAAACATTGTTCCGCCACAAGGCGGGACCCCTCCAATACGCCGTCAAAATTGAGCTCGGGTCGACGATGCTCCTTGCCCTCCTGCGGTCCCTCAGTCATCAGCTTCTTGGCATCTAGAGTTGCCCAATGCGTCTTGACGCGAGCAAAGGCCATACGCGCACCTTCGATGCAGACCGACCACTTCACGGTTTCAAGCCGCGGACAGGCGTTAACAAGCCGTTTTACAAGTCCGAAATAGCTGCTAGGTATAGGCTCAGCATGCCACAACCGGACTATCAGGTCCTTCATGGCTAGCTCCGCCAACTTGTATAGCTCGACCACCTGCTTCAGCTGGTCAATGAAGGGCAACGGATGTTCGGGTCCAAGATACTGGGACCAGAATAGCTTCTTTGTAGACATTCCTTCTTCGGCTCTGTAATATTCAGCAGCATCCGATATACTGCATGGAAGATCCATAAATGCCCCTGGAAAACCCAAATTCGGATAAGTACAAGGAACGTTACTTACACACACTTGCTATGCAGGGCGAAAGATTTACCCGCCGTAATCTTCTTAGCCGCCTGAATCTCCTAGAAAGCGTCTTGGGCTTCGGCTCGGGCATCCTGTGCGCTCCGGCGGGCCATCGCCAGTTCGGATTCCTGCGACTTACAATCGCGCTCCAAGGACTCAAATTTCTCGATCACTCCCTGGAGCTGTTGCTGCGCCTCGGCAACCTAGGCCTCGTGCTTCTCGTGCGCGATGCGTTCCGTGGCCTCTTTGTCCTCAGCCTCGGCTAACGCCTTCTTAAGTGCCGCCACCTAGGTCGTGGCCACTAATAAAGTTTATGACACTTTAGTCCGGCTGGACTGCTCATTTTTTTTTGAAATATACCCATAGGTTATTGCATACCTTGGCTATCGTCCAGCTACTTCTTCACGAGGCCGAGCTCCTCCTCGGCCCGCTCCAGTTTCCGCTTCAATCCGGAAACTTCCACAGCATGAGCAATGGCAGCCCGCAGCGATACCTGCTTATTCACATAGACAACTCATGTTAGACTCCTGGGATATTTATTCTCGATCCTCTGTTTGGCTTTTCCTCCCGAACACCAAACAGAGCATCAGGGGCTACAGTTTATACAACGATATTTTTCCTACAATCATATTACTCACCTCAAAGCCCATTAGAAGGCTGGTGCAGGCTTCGGTCAGTCCACTTTTGACAAAACGAACCTTCTCTATTACCATGTCCATAAGAACACGATGCTCATCCATGATAGAGGCGCCCTGTAGCGCCTCCAGCAGATTATCCGGTGCCTCTGGTTGGACAAAGGTCACCGGTGGAACAGGAACGTTCCCTCCTTGGGGGGAATGCAGTTTGCGGGACCCCGGAGCCATGTAGATCTCCCAAGTGGTATCCGGCTGAGGCCCGAAGGGAACTCAAGCCCCGTCACCGGTCCCCGTGGGGACTTTTTCCCCGTATGTCCGGCGGCCGAGGAGTCATCCTGGGGCGTCACCCCGATGGTCTCCGGAATCTTCCCCCGGCCTTGGAAAGTCTTTTTGGACGCCACCTCGTCGTCACCCTAGGGTGAGATGGAATGAGCAGGTGGCGGAGACATGCTAGCCATCTCCTTTGAGTCCAGCGAATCCTCTGTCGAGGATCGCGGGGAGCCGTCGCGTGCCGGACTGCAACGACAAGGTTTAATACGCATCAATATTATTAACCAAGAAGGTGGGATGTTTTTGATTCTGGTACTCATGAGGCGGCCCGAGGTTTGGTCCGACGAGGTCGCTCCGGATTGCTGTCAACATCCCACGCGGAGTTATCCGCGAAGGAGCCTCTCCCCCTCTTGGGCGCCTCCACCTCCAAACTCGTAGAGGCCTCCCTTTTCTCCCTTCCTCTAGCAGGAGGGGAGTCGCCTCCCTCCTTGTCATCATCGTCAGCGGCTGAGGGGTTTGTCTCATAGTCAGACAAGATGACCGAGATGCTCCTTCGGCGAAGCCCACGCATGGTCCCCTTGACTGTGGTTTTGACCTTCTTCTCCGGCACGTCGTAAGGCGCCACAAATTTGCTACCTCTTGAGCACTGCGTTGTTTTTTCCCCGAAGAGGAAGGGATGATGCAGCAAAGTAGCGTAAGTATTTCCCTCAGTTTTTGAGAACCAAGGTATCAATCCAGTAGGAGGCTATGCGCGAGTCCCTCGTACCAGCACAAAACAAATAAATCCTCGCAGCCAGCACGATAAGAGGTTGTCAATCCCTACACGACTACTTACGAGAGTGAGATCTAATAGATAAGATAATATTTTTGGTAATTTTTATGATAAAGATGCAAAGTAAAATAAAAGCAAAGTAAATAACTAAGTATTGGAAGATTAATATGATGAAGGTAGACCCGGGGGCCATAGGTTTCACTAGTGGCTTCTCTCAAGAGCATAAGTATTCTACGGTGGGTGAACGAACTACTGTTGAGCAATTGACAGAATTGAGCATAGTTATGAGAATATCTAGGTATGATCATGTATATAGGCATCACGTCTGAGACAAGTAGACCGACTCCTGCCTGCATCTACTACTATTACTCCACTCATCGAGCGCTATCCAGCATGCATCTAGAGTATTAAGTTCATGAAAACAGAGTAACGCCTTAAGCAAGATGACATGATGTAGAGGGATAAACTCATGCAATATGATGAAAATCCCATCTTGTTATCCTCGATGGCAACAATAAAATACGTGCCTTGCTGCCCCTACTGTCACTGGGAAAGGACACTGCAAGATTGAACCCAAAGCTAAGCACTTCTCCCATTGCAAGAAAGATCAATCTAGTAGGCCAAACCAAACTGATAATTCGAAGAGACTTGCAAAGATAACCAATCATACATAAAAGAATTCGGAGAAGATTCAAATATTGTTCATAGATAGACTTGATCATAAACCCACAATTCATCGGTCTCAACAAACATACCGCAAAAAGAAGATTACATCGAATAGATCTCCACAAGAGAGGGGGAGAACATTGTATTGAGATCCAAAAAGAGAGAAGAAGCCATCTAGCTAATTACTATGGACCCGTAGGTCTGAGGTGAACTACTCACACTTCATCGGAGGGGCTATGGCGTTGATGTAGAAGCCCTTCGTGATGGATACCCCCTCCGGCGGAGCTCCGGAACAGGCCCCAAGATGGGATCTCGTGGATATAGAAAGTTGCGCCGGTGGAATTAGGGTTTTGGCTCCGTCTCTGATCATTTGGGGGTACGTAGGTATATATAGGAGGAAGGAGTACGTCGGTGGAGCAACAGGGGGCCCACGAGGGTGGAGGGCGCGCCTGGGGGGGTGGGTAGGCGCCCCCTACCTCGTGGCCTCCTCCTTTGTTTCTTGACGTAGGGTCCAAGTCCCCTAGATCATGTTCGGTGAGAAAATCACGTTCCCGAAGGTTTGATTCTGTTTGGACTCAGTTTGATATTCCTTTTCTTCGAAACCCAAAATAGGCAAAAAAACAGCAATTCTGGACTAGGCCTCCGGTTAATAGGTTAGTCCCAAAAATAATATAAAAGTGGATAATAAAGCCCAATAATGTCCAAAACAGTAGATAATATATCATGGAGCAATCAAAAATTATAGATACGTTGGAGACGTATTAAGCATCCCCAAGCTTAATTCTTGCTCGTCCTCGAGTAGGTAAATGATAAAAACAGAATTTTTGATGCGGAGTGCTACATGGCATAATTTTAATGTAATTCTTCTTAATTGTGGTATGAATATTCGTATCCGAAAGATTCAAGATAAAAGTTCATATTGACATAAAAATAATAATACTTCAAGCATACTAACTAAGCAATTATGTCCTCTCAAAATAACATGGCCAAAGAAAGTTCATCCCTACAAAATCATATAGTTTAGTCATGCTCCATTTTCGTCACACAAGAATGCTCTCATCATGCACAACCCCGATGACAAGCCAAGCAATTGTTTCATACTTTAGTAATCTCAAACCTATAAACCTTCACGCAATACATGAGCGCGAGCCATGGATATAGCACTATGGGTGGAATAGAATATGATGATGGGGGTTATGTGGAGAAGACAAAAAAGGAGAAAGTCTCACATCAACGAGGCTAATCAATGGGCTATGGAGATGACCATCGATTGATGTTAATGAAAGAGTAGGGATTGTCATGCAACGGATGCACTTGAGCTATAAATGTATGAAAGCTCAACAAAAGAAACTAAGTGGGTGTGCATCCAACTTGCTTGCTCACGAAGACCTAGGGCACTTGAGGAGGCCCATTGTTGGAATATACAAGCCAAGTTCTATAATGAAAAATTCCCACTAGTATATGAAAGTGACAAAACAAAAGACTCTCTATCATGAAGATTATGGTGCTACTTTGAAGCACACATGTGTAAAAAGGATAGTAGCATTGTCCCTTCTTTATATTTTTTTATTTGGCCTCCTTTTTTTGGCCTTTCTCTTTTTTTAGGACAATGCTCTATGAATGATGGTCATCACACTTCTATTTACTTACAACTCAAGAATTACAACTCGATACTTAGAACAAGAAATGACTCTATATGAATGCCTCCGGCGGTGTACCAGGATATGCAATGAACCAAGAGTGACATGTACGAAAGAATTATGAACGGTGGCTTTGACACAAATACTATGTCAACTACATGATCATGCTCAGCAATATGACAATGATGAATGTGTCATAATGAACGGAATGGTGGAAAGTTGCATGGCAATATATCTCAAAATGGCTATGGAAATGCCATAATAGGTTGGTATGGTGGCTGCTTTGAGGAAGATATAAGAAGGTTTATGTGTGAAAGAGCGTATCATATCACGGGGTTTGGATGCACCGGTGAAGTTTGCACCAACTCTCAATGTGAGAAAGGGCAATGCACGGTACCGAAGAGGCTAGCAATGATGGAAGGGTGAGAGTGCGTATAATCCATGGACTCAACATTAGTCATAAAGAACTCACATACTTATTGCAAAAATCTACAAGTCATCAAAAACCAAAGCACTACGCGCATACTCCTAGGGGTATAGATTGGTAGGAAAAGTCCATCGCTCGTCCCTAACCGCCACTCATAAGGAAGACAATCAAATAACACCTCATGTTTCAAATTTGTTACATAACGTTTACCATACGTGCATGCTACGGGACTTGCAAACTTCAACACAAGCATTTCTCAAGCTCACAACTACTCAACTAGCACGACTTTGATATTATTACCTCCATATCTCAAAACAATCATCAAGCATCAAACTCCTCTTAATCTCAAAACACTCATAAGAATTTTTTTATTAATCTTGAACACCTAGCATATTAGGATTATTTAATCAAATTATTATGCTATTTAAGACTCTCAAAATAATCTAAGTGAAGCATGAGAGATCAATAGTTTCTATAAAACAAATCCACCACGGTGTTCTAAAAGATATAAGTGAAGTACTAGAGCAAAACTATATAACTCAAATGATATAAGCGAAGCACATAGAGTATTCTAACAAATTCCAAATAAAGTATGGCTCTCTCAAAAGTTTTGTACATCAAGGATGATTGTGGTAAACTAAAAAGCAAAGACTCAAATCATACAAGACACTCCAAGCAAAACACATATCATGTGGTGACTAAAAATATAGCTCCAAGTAAAGTTACCGATATAAGTAGAGAAAAGAGGGGATGCCTTCCGGGGCATCCCCATGCTTTGGATTTTAGGTGTCCTTAGATTATCTTGGGGGTTCCATGGGCACCCCCAAGCTTAGGCTCTTGCCACTCCTTGTTCCATAATCCATCAAATCTTTACCCAAAACTTGAAAACTTCACAACACAAAACTCAAAGTAGAAAATCTCGTGAGCTCCATTAGCGAAAGAAAACAAAAGACCACTTCAAGGTACTGTAATGAACTCATTATTTATTTATATTTGTGTTAAACCTACTGTATTCCAACTTTTCTATGGTTTGTAAACTATTTTACTAGCCATAGATTCATCAAAATAAGTAAACAACACACGAAAAACAGAATCTGTCAAAAACAGAACAGTCTGTAGTAATCTGTATCTAGCGCAAGATCTGGAACCCCAAAAATTCTAAAATAAATTTCTGGACGTGATTAATTTATCTATTAATCATATTTAAAAGAATTAACTAAATAACACTTTCCAAATAAAAATTGCAGCAGTTCTCGTGAGCGCTAAAGTTTCTGTTTTTTTACAGCAAGATATCAAGACTTTCCCCAAGTCTTCCCAACGGTTCTACTTGGCAGAAACACTAATTAAACACAAAAAACACAACCTAAACAGAGGCTAGATAAATTATTTATTAATAAACAGGAGCGAAAAGCAAGGAACAAAATTAAAATTGGGTTGCCTCCCAACAAGCTCTATCGTTTAACGGCCCTAGCTTGGCATAAAAAGCAAGGATAGATCTAGGTATTGCCATAATAACAAGATAGATCATTAAAACTCATTTCATATTCTCTATGCTCGGCAGCAAGTTTTCTTTGAGGCAAGCAAAAATAAACAAAAGGGCTAAATTTAATGGGACAAAAGTCCGCAAGATCAACTTTAGGAGGTATAGGTTCCTCCTTCGGCCCTTCGTATTGCACAACCAATTCATCATTATAAGCATTCTTTTGACAGAACTTTGTGAGCTTATACTCAAGAGAGTATCCTAGCTCATTATTTTGAATAGAAAAATCATTATTAAGTTTAGAAAGTCTATCAATTAAAATATTGGTGGGAACCTTTTTTCTAAGGTTTTCATTAAAAGCAACATAATCTAGAGATTGAAAACGCATTATTTCCTCTTGATAAAATAGGATAGTTTCTATGGGAGGACGGCTAGCGTCCACCCTATAATGTGCAAAGATTTCTTTGGCTTCTCTTATTATAAATCTGAATTCAGTAGCCAAGAAGATAGTAGTGGCACGCTTGACAGAAGAATGCTCAATATTAGAAAATTCTAGGAAAATCGTTTGTATGCAAGGATGCAAGTGCATAAATTGCCTTTCAAGTTCAACTACAAGCATGGCAATAGCGTCTGCAAGACAACTAGTTCTATGAAGGATATAAATACCCATAGAAGGTAAAGCACCGACACAAGTAAAGAAATCTTGGATAACTCCTTTTCCAATAATATTACCGCTACCAATACGGAATTTTTTTTATGTAAGATAGGGGGTTCCTCAGTAGGAGCATCAGAATTTTTCATGATATTATTGTCCATGTCGACAATAGTTTCCCCAATTTTATACATAACAGCATAAGGTGCAATGGGCAAAGGGAGGCAAACAGGAAAGAGAGGGAGGATAGAGAGAGAGAGGGCGAATAAAACGGCAAGGGTGAATTGGGGGAGAGGAAAACAAGAGGCAAATGGCAAATAATGTAATGTGGGAGATAGGGATTGTGATGGGTACTTGGTATATTGACTTTCGCGTAGACTCCCCGGCAACGGCGCCAGAAATCCTTCTTGCTACCTCTTGAGCACTGCGTTGGTTTTTCCCCGAAGAGGAAGGGATGATGCAGCAAAGTAGCGTATGTATTTCCCTCAGTTTTTGAGAACCAAGGTATCAATCTAGTAGGAGGCTATGCGCGAGTCCCTCGTACCTGCACAAAACAAATAAATCCTCGCAACCAACACGATAAGGGGTTGTCAATCCCTACACGACCACTAACTAGAGTGAGATCTGATAGATAAGATAATATTTTTGGTAATTTTTATGATAAAGATGCAAAGTAAAATAAAAGCAAAATAAATAACTAAGTATTGGAAGATTAATATGATGAAGATAGACCCGAGGGCCATAGGTTTCACTAGTAGCTTCTCTCAAGAGCATAAGTATTCTACGGTGGGTGAACGAATTACTGTTGAGCAATTGACAGAATTGAGCATAGTTATGAGAATATCTAGGTATGATCATGTATATAGGCATCACGTCCGAGACAAGTAGACCGACTCCTGCCTGCATCTACTACTATTACTCCACTCGTCGACCGCTATCCAGCATGCATCTAGAGTATTAAGTTCATGAAAACATAGTAACGCCTTAAGCAAGATGACATGATGTAGAGGGATAAACTCATGCAATATGATGAAAACCCCATCTTGTTATCCTCGATGGCAACAATACAATACGTGCCTTGCTGCCCCTACTGTCACTGGGAAAGGACACCGCAAGATTGAACCAAAGCTAAGCACTTCTCCCATTGCAAGAAAGATCAATCTAGTAGGCCAAACCAAACTGATAATTTGAAGAGACTTGCAAAGATAACCAATCATACATAAAAGAATTCAGACACTACGAAAAAAGACACATCCATGACATTTTGGGCCGAACAAATTTTTTTCTGTCATACATATGACACTTCTATGACGATAATTGTGAAAAAACCTGATATTATCATAGATGTGGTGGGCTCCTACTTCTATGACAAAAAATCATGACAGAAAATGGGCTTTTCGTCCTGGGTGGGCCGGAGACGCAACTGCATGACATTCTTTGGGCCGTCCATGACGGAAAAAACCATGGTAGAAGCGAGGGGGAGGAAAATTTCAGGGAGTTCCCGGTTACGGTGGGAGGTCAGGGGCCGAGCGATCCGCAGTTCTCTCGTACAGGTACGCGCGTGTGTGCGAGGCGTTGGCTCTTACTGAACTCGAGCGGGGCGTTGGGCTCTAACTGAACTCGAGCGATTGCACTGTAGGCTACGCGTTACAGGGCGACCGATCGATGGTTGTTAACTGAATCCGACCGAGCGATTCCTTCGCTACTGCTGCTAACTGAAGCCGATCAATTGGATGAACAGTGAGCGCTGCGGGAGGGGGGTGGATGAACAATGAGCGGTGGCGTTGCCTCTAGATGAACAGGACCCCATGGTGTGGAGGGCTGGATGAACTGTAGACGGTGGAGGGGTGCTCGTGGAGGGGTGGTTGAACAGGACCCCGTGGTGTGGAGGGCTGGATGAACAGTAGACGGTGGAGGGGTGCCCGTGGAGGGGTGGTTGAACAGTAGCCGGTGGAGTAGCGCGCGGTGGAGGCTGGATGAACAGGAGCCCGTGGAGGCTGGAGGAGGTCGACGGTAGCCCGTGGAGGCTGGAGGAGGTCGACGGTGGAGATGAACAGTATCCCGTGGAGTCCCGTTTTGCGGTACGCCACACCCCTCCTGATGAACAGGACCCCCATCTCGACCGTAGGAGGTCTGTTTTGTCCGTTTTGCGGTACACCACACCCCTCCCGATCAATAGGACCCCCGTTTCAACCGTAGGTGGTCCATTTCATTCGTTTTGCGGTATGCCACACCCCTCTTGATCAACAGGACCCCTGTTTCGACCGTAGGAGGTCCGCTTCCTCCGTTTTGCGGTACCCAGACCCCTCCCGATCAACCGGACCCCGTTCCGAACGTAGGAGGTCCGTTTCCTCCGTTGTGCGGTACGCCAGACCTTGTTTCCATCGCCTGTTCCATCCAAGCCCTCCCGATGAACACGACCACACATTCCGTTCCGACCCAGCCGGTTGGCTCCCACGCGTTCCATTGCCTCCCGATGAACACGATGCATTCCATTGCCTCCCCATGAACACGACGCATTCGGTTGCCTCCCCATGAACATGAGGACGACGCTGTTTCTTAGTTCCGACCCAGCCATGTACACGAGCCCTGGCCATACGTATGCGCGAGTAGGCGTTCGAGTCCCCGCCCGTATGTACACATACGTGGCCATTTTTTCTTTCTTGCACTCCGGTCGATGTACGTACGTGTACATGCTACGTGCGCGCCTCTACTACGACACATACGCGCTTCTACTACGACACGTGCGCGCCTCTACATCCACCAGTATATATGTATGTACATGTTCGCGACCAGAATGACAACGCTACGTATGCTTCGACCAGGTGGGTCCCAACTGTCAGGCACTTCCTTGCCTGCGAAGATGTAGCTGGTGGGTCCAAGTAGTCAGGGGGCGAATCATTTTTTTTGCCCGGACAAACTTCCTTGCATGGGAAGATGTAGCTAGTGGGTCCCAGCAGTCAGGGGGAAATGTTTTTTTCGTGAAATACAGTGGCCCGTCCGGTGGGTCCCATCTGTCAGGTGGATGAATCATTATTTTCCGCGTAGTAAGGAGGCACTTCCTTGCTGCGGCCGTGGACCCAGCTGTCAGCCTCTCCATGTACAGTCCACGTCCGATGGAAGTCGTTCCTTGACCACGTTGACCAGGCCGCGCCGAGAGCACCACGGCGGTGGACGACGACGAGGCTTAGGAAGGGGATGACGCGGAGTCGGGGAAGACGCGGTAGTGGAAGCCCGCGCGGAGAGGAGTACAAGGGTTCACTAGTTCGGCTGCGGTGTGAGGCTGCCGTCGCCACAGGGCCTGGCCAGCGGTGGGAATAGTAGTAGGCGGTGAGGCCTCCGCGGCAGCATAGTCGGCCATGGGAGGCAGGAGCATGCGGCACAATCGACGCTACTTTGGGTGGCTGGAGCAAGAAGACTAGAGGTTGAATAAGCACTACAGCCGTTGGATGGACATCGTACGGTCACTAGAGCTAGAATCGTTCATATTGACTAAGTTGACAAAGCCCTCCGTCCCCGTCAACTTAGTTGGCCCACAAGTCATCCTCCCATTATGGTGGGTCCCAGCTAGCAGGGGTATTCATTTTTTGTGCGTAATAAGGAGGCACTTCCTTGTGTACGAAGATATAGCTGGTGGGTCTGACATGTCAGCGGGGGGAACATTTTTTCGCGAAATACAGAGGCCCTTCCGGTGGGCCCCAGCTGTCAGGTGCAGGAATCATTATTTTGCGCATACAGTCCACGGCCGATGGATGTCGTTCGTGGACCACGTTGACCAGGCCGCACTGAGAGCACCATGGCGGTGGACGAAGGCGAGGCCTAGGAAGGGAACGACACAGAGCCGGGGAAGACTCGGTAATGGTTGCCCACGCGGTGGGGAGTACGTGGGTTTACTGGTCCGGCTGCCGCCGCCAGAAAATAACAGGAGGTGTGGGTGACTAGAGGAATGGCCTGGCCAGCAATGAAGTAGGGTGGGGCGGTGCGGCCTGTGTGGCAGCACAGCCGGCCACAGGAGGCGGGAGCAGGCAATATCACCGGAGCTGGTTTGGGCGGCTGGAGCAAGAAGATCAGATATTGAAGAAGCAGCACGGCCGTTGGATTAACATCCAACGGTCACTGCTGCTAGAATCGTTTGTGGACTAAGTTGACAAAGCCAAAGTACACGTCAACCTAGTAGACCCACAAGTCAGCCTCCAAATCTGTCCCAAACAACATATAGCCCGAAATTTATAGCCAGATTCAAATAAATTTTAAATCTAAATATATCTTAATTTAAATTCAATGAAATTTTACCGCACAAAAACAATGAAATTTAAAATATCAAAATCCGAAAGAAAACAGTATTTTGGAACTAATTGCCTGTTTGCTGTATTTTTTCATTTTACAGCCCATTTATTATTACTTATAGCCCATTTTCTGGGCAAAATGCATCCCTCCTCGTCTTGAAAGATTTCCGGCCCAGCAGGGCATAGAAAAGCAAGTAGGCCTACGTTGGTTATTCTGCAAAAAACAAAATAGCTGGCTAGCCATTTTCAGAAAGGAAAAAAAATCAAACTAGGCTGGTCATGTGCTAAACATATGAAATAAAAGCCTGGGCTAGACGGGCCACGGGTCCCGCACAACCCAGTTGATACCCTTCTCCGTCCCGAAAAAACAAAATTATTGCGCGCGCTGCTGGGTCCCTACTATCATCCTCACCATGTACAGTCATCTCCTTATTCCTCTCGGTTGCTGACCATGTTGACAACACCAGAGGGCGGCGCCGCGGCGAGCGAACCAAGGCGGAGGATGATGGTGAGGCCTCGGACGGGAACGAACAGGAGCCGGGGAAGATCACAGCCAGCCGTGGGAGGCGGGAGCAGGCGGTCCCGCCGGCGCTGGTTTGGCTTTGGCGGCTCGAGGAAGAAGAGACTGAAGAAACGCGACAGACGTTGAATGTCAATCCAACGGTCAAGGTTGGCACAATCGTTTGTTTACTAAGTGGACACCAAGTAGCATACTTTTTTATATATAGGAACGCGTTCGTCTGCCGTCCTCCTCACAGGGAACGTTCGCCACATAAGTGACTAGCACCTTTGGTTTTCAACCGAGAGGTATTGGGTTCGAGTCCCAGGAACTCTCAATTTTGTCCTCCTTCCTTCCTCGCAAAAAAGGGAAAGAAAATCAAAGACTTGGGAAGGCGTACATAACAAGCTAGTGTACCAGTAAATAGACGTTGCCGAGTTTTATAAAAAAGAAAGATGTGCTCCTGTAGCTGGTTCGAATCCAAACCTAGACTATGACTATATATGGTGCTATGCTACTCTGCAAGTAATGAAACTAACATATCCAACATTCGCTTCTCCTCTTCTCTACTTACTCTGCCTAGCATCAGAAGCTCTGGCCGCAGCAACCATGTCCGCTAGCTGCTTGTCCACTTGCTCTTCAGTAGGCAACAACCAGATATGCGCCAAGTCGCCACCCGTACCATCGCCTATGGGTCTCATCACACCCCCGCCGGCACGCACACCGCAGCCGATTGCTCATCGCAACCCGCTGCGTTGGTGTGGTGCCACTGCTGCAAATCACACAGAGTCATCCGTCGCGTCTCAACCACAATCCGCAACCCTAGTCGAGTCTTCTACAAATGCCCAAATCATGGGGTAATAATATGTTTAAGTGTTGTTCTACTGCTTTCAGTTGCTAATTTTTTTAATAGTTTGGTTGATGATCTTCCAATTTGATTCGTGTAGAAAAGGGAAGATTCGTGTGATTTGTATTTCTGGGAAATTGCTGATGTGGGGCAATGAAACTACGCTGATTATTTGGTTAGCCGAGGAATCCCAATACCAGCAGGTTGAGGTGTTGGACAAGTAACTGAAGGAACGACAGAAGAGGAAGATGCAGAGCAGAAGGTTAAAGATGCAGTTCCTCTGATCATGGCCAAGCAACAGCTGCTGAACGACCTTGACAGCAATGAGGAGATGAAAGAGCTTGTGAAGATACTGGGCAAAACCAATCTGCTCTGTAGGATGATTGTCTCTTTATTTGTAGTGTATGTAGCACTCGTGATGTATTCAGTGGCTACGACATGAGCACTTTGCTGAAACTAGTAATGAATGAAACATGTGTAGCAGGCTGGGCGTAGTGTTGTGAACATCTAATGATTTCTATTAATGGAAATCAGGGGGTATCCCCTTTTGCTCATATAAATAAATAAATAAATAAATAAATAGTAGAGGCCCTATTCGGTCAGCATTGTTCTCATTCGAAGACGTCGAGCAAATTGCAGTCCAACAACAAACTATGTCATCAAATTCAAGTTTCACAGCCAAATATGAGTACAACTAAACAACAATGTCATCATGTTTTAGTTGTCATACAATCACCAAACACAAATCAGCATACATAACAAGTGATGTTCTCACAGCAAAATACTAAACAACATGTCCATCAGGTTTCAGTTGTCATAGCAAACACAATTTCACATAGTAGGTAAAAAACGTCTTCTGACAGGCAAATACGACAAAAGCAATGTAATCATCATCCGCAACAGCAGCGTGAACATCTTCGCCATGTGTATCAGTCTGAATCGTAATTCCCCACGGTGTCATCTTCTTCTTCGTCCTCAACGTCCTCGAACATTGGCTTCTTCTTGATCAACTCTTGTATGTCCACAGCACGACAGACAATCTTTTCGCCGGCGTCATTGACGTGATGGTTCTCAAAGATATTAGGAACATCTGTGTTCTCTTGTACATCAGGAGCAGTGTAAGTATCGTCTTGTTGTGCAACTTAATTAAACGAATTCCTCTGCTCAAACCTTTGCAATACTCTCCAGTCATCGCTACGTGCAAATGTGTCTTCCAAGAAAAATATTTGTGTTGCTTGATTTACCAAAATAAAAGGCTCGTTGGTCTGGTACGCCGCCTTGACATTGATGGATTTGAAATAATCATCAGCTCTGGGTTTTGCGATCCTGGAAAACAGGTTATACCAACGACACCACAACAGAACCACACACCGATGATCCTCGAAACTACAGATATACTGCAACTGAACAATGTCTGTTATGTTAGCATACATTTCAGTTGTCTCTTTATCATACGTATCCGTGCTCATGATGGCACTATTTTGTGTCTTCCTGCCTTCGTCTCGTTCAAGGGTGTTATAGCGCACATCTCCAACAACGCAAGATTCATAATGTCTTACCCAAGTATCAAGATCCATTGCTAGTGAGTAAAGGGCATCATCAACTGCCTGCCCATCCTCCCGCATCTTCTTAGCCTATGGTTAGAAAGTAGACAAGCTGATCATCTTATGTACTCAATATATTAAAAAAACTGACAGTGCACTTCAAAAGCTTACATGGTTCTTGAACCATTTCGCAAATCCGGCCATAACTAGTTTGTCAATGTTTCTTGGATTTTGCGGCAGTAACTCCTCTTTGTAGATGCTGCACAACATAGTGATTGCATCAAACATCTAAAAATATAAGAATGTGCTGCAAGTTTAGTAGATTACGATGTATAAGCTGCAGTACTGCACTTACTTGATATAAGGTAGTATCTCAGGACAGTTATTCAACACATACCAAACCATTTTGTCCAAATCTTTAGGTTTGTCCTCTTGTCGACTCTTCCCTGTAACTCGAACAGAATAATCGAAAACATTGAGCCCGGGATTGTCTTCACCCGCCTCTTTAGTAAGATGATCAGCTGTTTCAATGTATTTTGAGCAGAATGTCAACACTTCTGTAGCAATGTAAGCCTCTGCAATGGAACCCTTGGGTCTAGCTCTGTTCCTAACATAGCCCTTGAAAGTGCCTAGCCGCCTTTCAATAGGGTACATCCAGCCATACTGTAATGGACCTCTAAGTAGTGCCTCATCAGGTAAATGAACAGCCAAATGCACCATCACATCAAAGAAGGCTGGAGGATATATCTTCTCAAGGTCGCATAGGATAGTTGGTATCTTGTCTCTAAGACACTCCAAAGCATATATCCTGATATTCCTACTGCAGAGTTCCTTGAAGAATTGTCCCAACTCTGCAACTGCTCTATATAAGTCAGGGCGGCCCAATCCTCTAAGGATAACAGGTAAAACCCTTTGAAGTAGGACGTGGCAGTCATGAGTTTTCAACCCTTGTACCTTGTTTCCATCTGCACTAACTCTCCTTTCAGGGTTGGAAGCAAATCCATGTGGGAATCTCACACGTGACAGGACCTCACAGAATTCTTGTCTTTTTACCTTGTCCAAGATGTACACAGCTGGTGCCATATCCCGTGGTTTACCTTCATCTTGCACCTGCAAATCCTTTCTGATACCCAGGTGTGTCAAATCAATCCTAGATTTTAAGGTATCTTTCGTCTTGCCTTCAATATTAAGAAGTGTGCCGATAATGCTGTCACATATATTTTTCTCGATGTGCATCACATCAAGATTATGCTACAGATCCAAATCTTTCCAATACTCCAAGTCCCACAAAGTGGACCTGTGGGTAAACAATAATCTCTCTTCTACCCTGCCATGCTTCCTTTTCCCGCTACCATTACCAGGATGGTTTCCTGGTGTAATATTCCCGACCTTCTCTAATTCCACTTGCAACTCATCGGCGGTGAGCCTCTTTGGCGCATCACGGTTTTCATGCTTTGCATTGAACACATGTCTTCGGTATTTTCTAGGATGCGGCTTGTCCTTGGCAAGGAAATGGCGGTGTCCAATGTAACAGATCTTTCTAAGTATTGTGTATGACAGCGGATTCCTGTCACAGCGAACACATGCATTGTAACCATGTGTCATTCGCCCTGACATAGTGCCCAAAGCCGGATAATCATGGATGCACCAAATTATAACAACACGCAGAAAGAAATCAGCTGGTGGGCTGCTATATAGGTCTCGAGTGAGAACACCCTTCCATAGCTGTTGAAGTTCCTCCACAAGAGGCTCCATGAACAAATCAAAATCCTTTCCAGGACTTTTTGGACCTGGGATGAGCAAGGCCATCATGTAGTTTGATTCTTTGGTGCAGACATTTGGAGGCATGTTGTAAGGGATAACAAGCATTGGCCACATGCTATATGTGGCGCTCTGGTGGCCAAATGGGTTAAATCCATCTGAAGCTAAGCCAAGTCTAATGTTTCTTGGGTCAGCAGCAAACTCTGTGTGTTTATCATTGAAGCTTTTCCACTCACTACCATGAGATGGATGGCTCATTATATTCTGATCTCTGTACTCCTAGTTCCTAGAATGCCACAGTACATCCTCTCTTGTTTCAGCATCATGAAACAACCTCTGCAATCTTGGTGTAATTGGAAAATGTCTCAGAACATTATGAGGAATCCTCTTCACAACATCGGCATCTTTCCATCTTGATGATTTGCATTTCGGGCATTCATTTAAGTTGGCATAATCCTACCGGAACAGAACACAATTATTCTTACAAACATGGATCATATCATATCCAATTCCAACTGCATGAAGGAAATTCTTCATTTTACTGTAGGTGTGTGGTAGCTCAGACGCATCTGGGAAAGATTTGCGGAAAGCAGCCAACATCGCATCGAATGATTTGTTGGTCATCCGCTCAGATGTCTTCACCTGAAGAAAGGTGACCATAGCTAAGAATACTGACATCTTATTTCCTGGGGTGACAACAACGTTGCATTGTTCCAACATGCGGGCCCACCATTTTTCTTCTGCAGGTGAAAGTTCACGGAATGCACGAGCATTTCGTAGCATTGTTTCAATGTTGGTCAAACTCACTGGCTCTGCTACTACCACCTCCTCCTCCTCTTCCACCTGAGCATCAGGCAGATCAAGATGGTGATCTGCTACTTCCACGTAGTCAATAACATTGACGTTCACAGCTTCACCATGATGAACCCACCTAGTATATGTGACCGACATCCCATACAAGTGTAGATGATTTTGCACAGTTGACTGGGGTCTTGTAACTGAATTCATACAACTGCTACACGGGCAGAGCACATCTGATTTCGGACCATCGTACTCAGCTCTGATAAAGTTCATGAAGTTTTCAACCCCCACGACATATGCAGCGGAGAATCTTCGAGCAGAAGTTATCCAAGTCCTGTCCATCTGTTAGACATACAAATTAGTTCTTCTACTAGATATTACAGGAAAAACATATATGCTTTTTTATGAAGTCCAGAAAAAAAATAACCTAGGTCGATGTCTAAAGCTATGGCAAGATATTTGGACGAGCAGATCTAAGTAACGAAATATATGTAAAGCTAATTCAGCAAACAGATTTGAGTGCCAAATTATGGCAGGCTGTTTCAGCAGTCCATGAGGCCGAGCACACGGCCATCGAACTATCGAAGGCCATCGCAGCAACAAAGATCGAGTATAAAACGGTGTAGAGCTATTTCACCTAACAGATTGGCTACTAGACCATGGCAATCTACGTCACAATAAATATATGGTAGGATATTTTAGCAACTAATCAGCCTTGGCATGCCATCTCAGCTAAGCAGATTGAGTGCAGAATAGGGCAAGGAAGCTTCTTAAGCAGAGCATATTGACAGTAAACTACTTCAGAAAACAATGAGATTAACAACGTCTATCAGCTAACATTCAGCGCTACACCGACATGAACGGGGCCTCAGTCTAGAATGCGCGTACCATGGGAGAAGCTGACCACCGTGCGTCTCCACAGGAACGTCGCCAGCGGTGGCGGCGCTGACCGCCGTGCGCCTCCACAAGAACGTAGCTAGAGGTGGCGGCGCGGCTAGAGGAGGCAGTCTACGAGAGCGTACTGTGGGAGCGAGAGGATCGCCGAACCGCGGTGCCGACGTTCGGTGCGGTGGGGAGGGCGGCTTTGGCAGAGAGAATGGAGTGGAGGGGGACAACGGGGGAGGAGGGTTTGGGGAATATTATTGGCTAGTTGGCCGAAGGGCGGTTGAATCGGATTTGGGGGGAATTTTTGGGTGTGGGGGGGAGGGAGGATTTTCGCACGGTGGGCGGGGGGAGTTTGGCGCATGGTTGATTTCTCCAAGTGCAGTCCCACGTGTAAGTGAAGAGGCAAGCCGAAGCACGTTCCGTTTGCGTGAGCCGTGTGGAGGACCGAACGTGTGTGGGGTGCAATGTGACCGCGACAGGAGTGTTGTGAGTGTACCGCCTTTTTTCCTTTTAAACTAGGTGCTTCGCCCCTCAAAAAAAAATTTGTTGCTTCGCGCGATCCATCGATACTACTACTAGTAATCCGGTAATCCCGACTAAAACGGCGCGGCCGGGTCTTTTCCCGTGCGATATGCTGGGTGGTTGGCTTAGTTGGGTTTTTTAGGACGAGTAATGCTACACCTACGTAATCCCAGTTACGTAATTAACGTAATGTGAAACGTGTGAGCTGTTGATTTTAGATTGGGGGGAGGGAGGGGCCCGCCACCATGAAAATCAGGGGAGGAGAGAGAGAGGCAATTTACGTTAACCCTTTTGTAGGTTCCCGTAGATGTAGAAAGATGTGAAATGCGTGAATGTGTAGTGGACGTACTATTGGAGTGCCTAAGATAATGTGTGTATGTATAGACCCTATGTGTTTATTTTACTTCGCATGTTAGATTTGTCTCGGTTCAATAAAAAGCAGAGTTGGTGATGATGGTGTGCCTGTCATCATGCAATATAGGCCGTCCGATCTATATCTAACGGATAGGGAGGAAACTATGACAATTTACCCGCACTCCTCTCCACATTTGCAGATAAGGCTTTCCCTCGTTCGTCCTTTTCTCCCACAAGATCTTGATCTTCTGTGCAACGCACGGGCATCTTGCTAGTACTCCTACAATATGTATATTATTGTGAAATTTCATATACACCGGCGGAGATTAAGCGGAGATTAATGCAAACACGGCAGATTTTCATTACATTTCGAACTTTTATAAGACAGAAAATAAAAGAAACCCGACCCTAAACCTATTCTACGGCGGGCGACCGATGTCTCCATCTGCGATCTCTATGTACGGGGGCGGGGTTCAAGACCCGTGAAGTGAAGGTGCGGTCTCCGGCGAGGAAGAGTGGAACACGGGATACGGACCGGCCAGTTGGCACACCATGCCCTGCCGCCTCCCATGCCCTACTCATCCTCGAGAAGTCCCCGACCTTCGGCAGTGCCGGGACGTTGGACGGCGGCAAGTAGGACGCGTGGCTGACGGTGCTCCCGTCGTCGGCCCAGCGTGGCCACCGCTTGTGCGGTCGCGTCCGCGTCCGGCTACGCCGCTATTGCGTCGCGAGAGGCGACTTGAGCGAGGGCGGCGACCTCGAGCTTCATCCCCGAAGACAAGCTCTCCCGGCAGAACGTTCACTTGCGGTCATGGGATGTGGTGGCCAGGTAGGAGGATGGCGCTATGGTGTGAGGTTAGTTGGGCGTTGCCGCTTTAAGTAGCGCATTCCGGTGAGGCCAAGGGTCCGGGTGCGTCATTTAGTCGCCGGAGTTGGTTCCTCGGGCACCGAGCCTCTTAACGACGACATACGAATGGACGGCATGAATGCGGGCAGCTGGCGCCGGTTGGGAACGCACCGTGCGACGATGCGAGGGACGAGGGTTTTGGTGTGCCAGGGTAGTCAGCTGCGGTCGTGGCAACGTTGGAGATGCCCTTTGCTCACATGCGATCCCCGCATGTCATTGAAGGAAGACAACCGGCATGGTCTCAGGTCCAGAGGATGCAGTTGGCCGCGCTACACCACTTCGCGGACGCGGCGCGGCGCCACGTGCATCCTCGACGAACGGGTGTTGGGGTGTGTTTGGATTGTGCCAAAGTGCACCTTACCAAAAATTTTGGTCATGACCCAAAGATTGGTCTTTGTTTGGATGGTTGCCATTTTTTTGGCATGCCAATGAACTCTAGCCAACTCTAGTTCATTTTTCTTGCCAATGTCGGCCAAATCATGGGCAACCAATACCTCAACCAAAATTTTTGTGTGACCCAAAGATGCTTCTTTGTTTGGATGGTTGCCATTTCTTTGGCATGCCAATGAACTCTAGCCAACTCTAGTTCATTTTTCCTTGCCAATGTCGGCCAAATCAATGGGCAACCAATACCTCAACCAAAATTTTGCCAAAATTTTGGCTACCCAATGCTTTGATGGGGCAACCTTGGGCACAAACCAAACATACCGTTGGTCATGCCACAACACTAACGCCACCCTCGGCACACTGAAACCGACCGTTTCTAGCGACGATATGAGTGTGTCGCTCACCGCGGTCGCCGTGTCCAGAGGCATTGCTGGAGCTGCGCCCCATTGTTGGCCCCAACGACCCACATGAACGGTTCTCGGTTGCGAGGAGGTCATGGGCCAGCTCCTCCATTGGACTAGTCTGCGCTACGACGTCCCGACGGGTGTGCCCCACATGTCGGTTTCCCTATTTTCCCGGCCATATTCGAGCGTCAGTGCTCCGCGTTGCGCATTAGGCCTTTCACTATGTAGGCCAAGCGAGACAACTTATTGTTTATTTGAGCCGTTCAAGTATAATCATGTGGCGTTTGCTTATTTCTCATTCCTCTCCAACCCTCTTCTCCATCGATCATGTCGCCCTCCAGTCGAGTCCATCCTCCCGCATGCCTCATTTGAACATTCCACCGAGTATCATTCGCATGTACCCACCATAGTCCTCTTTCAATAGATCTTCGGACCTCGAGATGAAATCGAGAGGGAACGAGTGGGGGCACGTGATACCTAAGGCGGATTCAGAATTTTGAACCAGTGATCATAGCATCCGTAAATCATATATAAAGGGTATTCAATGTTCGTTTCGTTTTTGAATGTACAATATACTCCCTCCAACCTTTCTAGTTTACATATAAGTTTTATGTGTAGTCAAAGTATCTCTACTTTGATCAAAAAGGTATCAACATTCAACAACGCCCAATCAATATTGTTAGATTTGTACGTACTCCTAGATTTGTACTCGAGATGGTTTCCAATTTGACTATTGACAAGATTAATAGTACATGAGATGTATAATGTGAAAATTATATCATTGGAAACTCCTTTCACATACGAATTTGACCGTACGCTTTGTGTAAGTTGCATGTCATATATTATTACTCTAACATTTGGTCAAAGTTAGCCTCAAAAAACGCATTAGACCATGTATGCTTTGTGTAAGTTGCATCCCATATATTATTACTCTAACATTTGTGTTAGTTGCATGTCATATATTATTACTCTAACATTTGGTCAAAGTAGTATAGTGGAAGTGGATCCTCTGACGTAGGTATCCCTGCCTTACCCTCCCTTTCGGTCACTTACTGGCGGACCCCATGCTTGCTAGGCCCCGCATGTCAGTTACTCGATGGGTTCGGCCATGTCAGGGGATCCTCATCCGTAGTATACTCCCTCTATTTTTATTACCTCCGCATAAAACGAAGGGAGTGGTGGTATAATAAATGACGCGGGCGGGAGAGGGGGAGGGACGTCGGTTTGCTCTCAACTGAGCGAAAACGCAAGACGAAGGACGTTCCATTAGGTGAGCGACGTGGAGGGTCCAGTGTGCCGGGCTGCAACACGAACACGACAAGAGCGATGTACAGTCAAAACTGATTGATCGGTCATCACCGGAACCACTATTCACACCAGAACCTTCTCTGCTCGGCCTATGCCAGCCACTGCCCTAAAACCACACCAAATCTCCAGCCCATTCCCCCGCCTTTCGATACCCTAGCCCGCATCAAGTGTCCCCTAGTTCGCCGGAAAGCCATGGTGCACCGCAAGATCACTTACTACAAGATGCTGACACCGGAGCGCCGTGCAGAAATCGCGGCGGCGGTCGGCGCCACAGACCTCCGTTCCCAAGCTCGCTTTGCGGCGGGCCAATCCCCGACTTCTCTGGAGCCAAGCTACGAGGAGGAGGAAGCCGATCCAATGTTCATGGCGGAGGTCGTGGCGCAGAAGGCCCCTGATGGGTATGAGACAATGGACGTCGACTTCGTGCTGGCGTCCGAGTCCCCCATGGTGCAGGCGGACTAGCGGTTCAACATGGCGAAACTGAAGGAGGACCGGGAGGCAGAGGCTCAACTCGACGTGGAGCGCGCGCATGCTGCTCCCATCGAGGCTCTCCTGCAGGCAGAACCGGATGTCGTGGATGTGAACCGGGCGGCGGAGGCTCAACTTGAGGCGGAGCGCGCGGATGCCGTTGCCATGGAGGCCCTCCTACAGGCGGAACCGAACGTCCTGGACTTGAACCGGGTGGCAGAGGCTCGACTCAATGCAGAGCGCGCGGATGCCGCTCACATCGACGCCCTCCTGCAGGCGGAACTGGACGTCCTGGACTTGAACCGGGAGGCGGAGGCTCGACTTGACGCGGAGCGCGCGAATGCCGCTGCCATCGAGGCCCTCCTGCAGGCGGAACCGGACGTCCTCGACTTGTACCGGGCTGTGCTCTCGTCCGTGCAGAGCGCCCGCACGCTCCACTTGAACGAGTAGCTGGAGGCCGAGGACAACCACAGTGCGGAGACACACGTCAGCAGCGACGACTGGTTCGCGTTGGCAGCCAAAGACGACGAGGCTGTCTCTTTCCACGAGCAGTGATAGTTTTTCTTTATGTTGTTGTTTTTATGGATCTTTTGCTGTGTAAAAACCTATATTTGTTATGCAAGTCGCCTGACTTGGGTCAGTCTACCATTTCAGGCGGTTGGATGAATATCCTACGTCTCCTAACCCTTCTTTCCTTCTTCCTCACCTCTTCTTCTTCCCCAACAGACCACCGCACGGGCCGTACGGATACTCCCCAACATGTGGTTGGATAAACATACTCTATGAACAAAAATAATGTGTCAGCGATAGGATGGCTGAATTTGGTTTGTTCACATGAGACAACACGTGTCAGTGAGGGTGCGTTCCCTTGGTTGGGTTTGCGGCGTGCAGGAGCGACTATGTGAGGGTGCGGTGCGACCGCGGCGTGCAGGAGCGACCGTGTGAGGGTGCGGAGCGACCGCGACAGCCGTGCGCAAGTGTACCTCCTTCTCATTTTGAAAACTTTAGGAGAGCTTGGCAAAAATGTATGGTGAAGTTTGGCAATGCAAGGCCTAGACCCAAACAGGATAAGTACGTACATACTAGGAGTACTAGTGTTAAAAAAGAAAGGCGGGGTTTTCCTTCGCAGGATTTAATCAATACAAATCCTCGTTTCATGTCTCAATTAATGCGTATTTTTTTCTCCAAAGACCAAAGAGCTAACCATCTCACTCCTCATCGCTTGATTAATACAGCGCCATGCAAACCAACCTTCTCACTTCCGCATGCATGCAGGGGATATTAATGTCCTTGGTTGCTAACCCCATCAATTTTGCCTTGATTAGTGTTAGTGGCCCTTTGCAAATTGTAATTTTGATATATTGGCCTTGTGTACAAAAAAATGGAGGTAGTAACTATATTTGACTTCCTTCCCCATTGCGGTGACGTCGACGATATCTTTTTTTTGGTGGTTTGGCGAAGTGCGTTCGATAGAGAACACCATTGAGGGAGACCACGGTAAGTCGTTCGCAAGTGCCTCCTGCAAGCCGAGACAACCGCCTGCAAGCCGAGACAACATTATTTGCATCCAGGAAGTCCTTTACTAGTACTACTAGGAGTACTAGTGCGGTGAGATGGTTTCTCAAAGAAGACGATGGAGAAGCGGAGTCAGCGAAGAGTGAAATGATGGTTGCTTCGTCCGTGCTTTTGTGATGTGACGCCTCACTGCTTTGTGATTTGTGATAGAAGGGACAGGGGAGTAGACTCTGTGCTCTATACTATACTACATGTGTCCAAGCATGGGATAAAGAGGAGAGACGTTGCATTTTTCTATTCCTTCAATCAATCAATCAATCAATCAGGGAGCTTCGGTTCCATCTTTTTGGCTTTGGCAACACCGTCCACAATGGTTCCCACGATCCAAAAGCTATTTTCACATTTGGCTACACATTGTGGATGCCCTAAACCGTACCACTTGGTTTTGCTCCTGTGTGCTATCTATACAAATCTCAATTAAATTGATCTAAAAAAATATAGAATCGAGATTAGTAAAAAGGAGGTGATTTTGCCGCGCGGATGGCGGGGGAGGTTTCTTATTTGAGCAATGCTACATCCACGTAATGGTTTACGTAAAGTTACAAACTGATGTGATGTGGGACTATTTGATTGGATTAAAGGAGAGGATTAGGCCCACCCCACCTGAAAATCAGGGGGGCATATATAGATTAGATGGAAAGTATACGTATCAGTTATGTAGCCCTTTGTAAGTCTAGCATTAGGCTTCTTATTTTTGGAGGACGTTGTCCTGGCGGTTTGCTAACATGTGGTCCCACGTGTCAGTGCTTTACCAAGCCGATCTGCGTCCCACATGAGGCAGAACAACGGCAGAAGCAACACGTTGTTAACTTGAAGAAGATGAGGGAGAAGCGGATTCAGCAACGAGTGAAATGATGGTTGCTTTGTCCCTCCAACTTAACTGCGGGAAAGGTGCAGCTTTGTGATTTGACGCCTCATTGCTCATTACTACGCCAGCGCCATGACTGGGGTGCTTCACCCCGGCTGCTCTGCACTGTATTCCGGTATGGCATGTGGACCCGGTAGCTTGATGTCCCACATGTCGGCGAAAGGGACTAGAAGATTTATGAAAGCGAGCGCTCCACTCTTACGACGGAGGAGTAGACGACACGACGGCCCAGTGAACTGTCACTTGTACTGTATAGTACTATAGTTTTGCTGTTTCGCACGATCGATCGATACAAACCCGATTAAACAGGAAAGGGCGTGATTTTTCCCGCGCGGTAGATGATACTGGCCATACATTTCAAAGGCAATTTTAATGTATGCAAACTGAATAATTATAAGTAACAATATGATATCTAGTAAAACTAAAAACACATATGATTTATTGTGTTAGAGTGTAGTAGTAGTCCTGTATTGCATAGTTGTTAGATGTAACATGCGAGAACGTGTAGAGATGTAGTTTTGGAGGGCCTACAGAGAGAAAAGTGTAATACGGTCACCGAACTTCAGAATAAGCCGATTACGGTCACTATATACGTTTTGCGGTGATTATACGGTCACTTGCTCACAGTTTAGCATCAGATTGCACTCTGTTGACCGGCCAAATAGTCTGCGTGGTGCCATGTTGACTAGTTAAATTGACCACGTTCCTTTTGGGTCCCACCTGTCAGTTCGCATAGGCAAAAGGCCAGATAAACACAAATTTACGCAGGCGCGACAAGGCTCCAACCCGTGCGCGGGAATCACCTGGTTGTGTATGTGTCTGTCAGGGCCTGATGTGTGCGCATGCACGTGTAGGTTGAGCAATTGAGCATGAGAGTGTGTGTTGGTCGTGTGGTGTACTGGTGTGTGCATGCATGCGTGCGTGTGTGCGTGTGAGTGTTGCGTGCGTGAGTGTGAATGTTGCGTGCGTGCATGGCTGCATGTGTACGTGTGAGTGTTGCGTGCGTGCGTGGGTGCATGTGTTTGTGTGAGTGTTGCGTGGATGCAGTTCGTGTGCATGCGTGCGTGTGTGTATAATCACCACACCAGCTCCTGTGTGTTAAACCAGACGGGTCAGCATACCAATACAAGGCCACCTTGTCAGCTGTGCCCGCGGTCATGACTTTGAACCACCGTCCAAATATTTTTTTTGTCGTTTTTTTTCATTCTTACTAGCAAGATGCCCGTGCGTTGCACGTAACATCTAGATGCATTTGTATGACTTGTTTATCTTATGAGAGAAAAGGATGAATGAGGGAAGGCCTTATTTGCAAATGTGGAGAGGTGTGTGGGTACCTTGTTGCAAAATTGCCATAGTTTCTTTCCTATCCGTCAGATATAAATCGGATGACCTATATTGCAGGATGGCAGGCACACCATCATCACCAACTCTGTTTTTTACAAGAGTGTATTTTATGTATTTTATAAGAGTGTATATGTAGAGTAGATACAAGTCGACAGTTGGGCACGATGGTAGTGAGATAATGTGATGCAACACTAGAGGTGCCACGTGGAGCGTTTAACTGGTCAACAAGTCATGTCATGAGCAAATACAGAGTTGTACGGTGAGCCCGTGACTGTATAATAACCACTAAACGTAAATGGTGACCGTAATGAGTGGATTCTGAAGTCCAATGTACGTATCGTGCTTTCACTTCAAATACAATGATCGTCATTGCATATATCGCGAGAGAAAGATGAAACATGCGTGAATTTCCGGGGGCTTACTTTTAGAGGACCTGGAGATAGTTTTGTGTGCATACGTGAAAGGGGCGTACAGAGGGGTATGCGATGGAGAGAGAGATGCTCTTCGTTTCTCTTTATTATGACTAACTTTGTATATAGTATAAAAATATACAAATTCACAGTGCGAAATACATATCATTGTGGGCACCATGCAATGCAAATTAGCGTTCGTACTCCTCCATATAACTTTGTAATGTTGTATATATGTAGAAAATCTAAAATAAATTGTTGGCCACACTTTATTCAAAAGGAATGTTGTATGCGAAATAAACGTGAAGAGAGGGCTTTTAGATCAATGGGGTATGTGATGTAACATGTGTGAATGTGTAGTTGATGCATTTGGCGGGGCCTAGAGAGGTATCTGTGTGTATTACGTATTCGAGAGAGGCATGGATAGAGGGGCCGATGGGGGAGGGGGGCGTGGGAGAGATAGCACGAGAAATGAGAGTGGTGTAGAGAGAGAGAGAGACGAATATGACGTCACGACAAGAGATTCCATTCCCTTGAGTGTGTATATGCAAGGGGGAGGGAATAGAGGCACCATGAGAAATTTTCTGTGTGTGTGGTGTTTGTGTTGGTATGTGTGGGTGTGAGAAGATAATGAGACATGGGGGCAGAGGGTGTGTCACCGCGTGAGGTCCGGTGGGTCGAGGTGAGGCCCTTCGTTCGGTTCCGTCCTGCGCCACATTGGTCGGCCCGTGACGCATTTAGGAAGACCCATGGATGACTAGTCGTACAAGACAAAGATAGCAGAATTGTGAAGGACTTTGTGTCCACTGACAAAGCCGGCTAGGATTTGTAAACCTAGGTTCTCCGACTAAGGTAACCCCATTATCTCTGATATTACTATTCATCCAACCTAACTTTAAGGGGCATCCTACAGAATGCTCTGCTAGAATCATACTCGTCGATTAGGAAGAGAGGTGTGAGACAATGCGTGAGAGACAGGCGTAAAGATAATGTGCGTACGTGAGACACGTAGGTAGGTCCATGTATATAGAAAGGGTCGATGAGGATTGTGCGTGTGTATGTTTGCGAGAGGAAGAGTGCTTGCGATAAAGGTTAGTGAAAACAGTTGTAAATGGTTACGAGAGGGAGGGAGGGTTAATATCTAGAGTATGTGTGCGAGAAAGACACCTTGGGGGAGAGTGTGTGAGCATGTGTGAGAGACCACCGATGGAGAGTGAAACTACACGTAAAAGACTGCTCTACACATTGATTAAAGATATAAATTGTATCCAAATATTAGGATGGGATCATGATATTTGCAATTCGCGTAAGGAGCGGTCATTGATCCATCAGACATCTAGATTCTATCGAATTTGAGCATGTCTATGTTATTATTCGACATAGTTGATCCACATAGTTAGTATTTTGAACTCCAGGCAATGCATCGCTTTAGCAATCGAATACAAACGTGAGTATAGTTCATGTTGTGTGTGTAAAGCACATTATACATACGAAAGTTACACAATGGACATTATAAATAGCTACCTATGAACTAGCATACATTTGAATTCAACTTAAGGTGGTTTAAAAAAATCGAATTCAACATGAAGTCCATTCAATTATTTGAATTTGATATCATGGCATTTGTAAACCATACCTAAATTATGGGGGCACCAGTCTTTGCTCTGATTTTGTACATAATAGCATATGTAGTCGTGTACAAAATAGATTCTAATTTAGCTCCTCCATTCCAAAATAATCGTAGTTATAGGATTTTCAAGTGTCAAAATTTCAAAAAGAAGCGGATAATTTAATGAGGTTTTGAAACATACAAGGTCAAATATAACGTTGTCTATTTAGGTCAATCCTCAAAGTTCAAGAGTACTCTAAACGTGAATGCTTCTGTTTCAAAATTTCGAACGAAGCGCCAAAAGAGCCTCTACTCACCCAAAACCGCGTGAGACCAATGTTTGGTAGTACAAGGAAATTACTTTTCTAATAACTCCGACCCGTGAAACCTACCGGCCCGACGTCCAAAGGTCTAAACCTGGGTAGGTTTGTAGCTTCATCTAGACGCCACGCAACCGCATCCGAAAAACATTCATACATAGTGGCCGCCTAAGCACACATGCGCGCGGCCGAAATCGCTCCCGCCCACTATTTGGGACACCTGGGATTACCATCCTACCCCCGACCCGCAGTATGTCTGAAATTTAAGAGGGGGGCAAAGTTTGTACTTTCCCCAAATTTCAAACAAGCGCGTCCCATCTTCTGTTCAAAAAAGCCAAAAACAAGCACGTCCCAAACCGAAACATGGTTCCCCCACCCGTCCGATTCCCCATTCGTACTCCGTGGGTGCCAAAACTGCCTCTCCACCAGCCGCGAAACCCCGGCATCCTCCGTCCGCCACCCCATCCCATCCATCAACCGCCGCCCTCCTCCATCACGCCGGAGCCAATACCCCGACGTCGTCGTCCACCGCAACCTCAACCGCAACGCCCTCCACGGCTAGTAGTTGAAGCCGAGGCCGAGCCGTTCGTACCCGAGCCAGTTCAATCACGCCGTCCTGCGCCTCACCGCTGCCGCTCCAACTTCACCACCCTGCACCGCACCAGAGCTGTTCCTGCTATGCCGTCCTTCGCCGCCTCGGATCTGCTTCCCCTCCGCTGACATACGGCCACGGCAACACAGTCAACAATTTGGCCATGGGTTCGTCCAAGCCTGCACCCTCCAGAACATCGGTTTCCTCGGTAAAAAGAAGAAGATCAGCGCGACATGTGGAGGTGACCACACCGGCAACCGAAAAAGGTACTCCTCTTCCCTTATTCATGCAAATCTTATGTCTTTGCTTGCACGATATTCATCCCACAGAAGACACTAGTTGACTGCTTCTTCTTGATACTAGATGTTCCTAGTAACTCGCGATGCACAAGGTTTCTCCTCATATACTATTCAGCTTAGCTAGAGGTCCGTCGCCCCCCTGAATTTCAATTTCTGGCCAGTTGATTCCCAATTAACGGAAGCATTCCCCGGCGTAACAGGGGCTAGTACGCCTATTACGCCGGGGAAGCAGCGCCTTGGTGTTTATCTTAGGGGCGTGTGCGGCCTAGAGCTACTGGCGCTCGATCTGGAGGTCGGCCAGGATTAAAGGGATGGCCTGGGGGCGCTGCCAAGCACGACGGTGGTGCGAGGTCGATGGGATGTCGGGGCGGTGGAGGCAGGGGTCTAGGCCGATGGTCGCTGGCGGTTCGAGAAAGATCGTCAACAGTGACTGGCGGGAGGTAGACGAAGGCCATCTACCCGTTCCTTATAGATCGGACGGTTCATTAAAAAAATTGACTGACCTATTTATTTTCACTCGACTGTTATCTTAGATATGACGACATGTGGTGGTGTGCTAGAGAAGTACCTGCATTTCCTGCGCTCATATATTACAAAATCATACGGAGTAGAATCTAATTTTGTTTGCCATGCAATGTTGTAGAGCTATCATATTTCTCCTGTCATTTATTTTTCAGCCACCTGCTATCTGCTACTTTTACAGTGCACTAGTGCTGCACACACTTCACCCTTACTCTCACTATTGTGTTTTTATGCAATGGTATTTCAGACTCTGCTGCCATGAGAGAAGCCAAAAAGAAAAGAGAGAAGTCGCTCCAATTTCGTATGCGGGTAGGCAAGACACGTTACAGTGCTATAAAGGGTGCAGTGTCAGCAGATGGAGACGGTAAACGTAGCTCTGGAGCTGATGACCTCGCTCGCAATGAACCACCATCCCAGGTGCTTTCTTTAACTTTGCGGTGTCATATGTGGTTGCATGTTCCATATGGTGTCTGGCTTGTATTCTAAAGGACGAAGTCGGTAAGATGAGGAAAGATATTTTTTTATATGAACCACCATCCCGTGAGCACCAGAAGACAAATAGCTAGTCAGGGCACTGGCCGAGCCAGTTTCAAGCCCAGCAAAGATAGGCATCACCTGGAAGCCAACTAAAAAGCTGCGATGGTGGCGAAGCAGCCCGCCTCCCACCAGGCTCTCAGGTCCTAGATGATCATGCTGACCACTCCAGCCGGATGTCTAGCTTGTATTGCTTCCAATTTGGTTAAATTGCATCTGCTTAGATTACACATTATACCTTTGAATATGACATGCCTTTCTGTTTTTGGTACATACTAGTACATCTGTGTATTAACCACGTTCTTACATCAAACTAATGTTCTTGTGTATCCCTCATCAATCACTTATGACGAGGCAGGCAGGCAAGGGGACTACTCCTCATTTAAAGAATGCAGCGTCAGCCTCCCGACATGATTCTCAAGAAATAGAAATGCTAGATGAAGATAGTGAACGTAGCTCTGTAGTTGATTACAGCATTTCCCCTACACTAGCATCACAGGTGCTTGCTCTAACTTGGCAGCGTGATATGTGGTTGCATGTTGCATATGGTGTCTAGATTGTAATTCTTCCAATCTGGTTAAACTGCATGTGCTAGTCTTCTTAGCTTATACATTATACCTGTTAATGTGACATGCCTTCCTGTATTTAGTACATAGTACATCTGTCTATTAAGCATGTCCTTACATAAAACTATTGTTTTTTTGTATCCCGCATCAATCAACATGATGAGACACCTTTAATATATGCAGTGCGATATTAGTTGCATCTTTCATATGATTTATAGCATGCGCTGCTTCTAATTTGTTGAAATTCCATTTATGATGGGACGCTTTTAACTTGGTAGAGTCATATTGGTTGCATCTTTCATGTGGTGTGTAGCTTGCATTGCTTATTATTTGCTGGAATGGTTTCTGCTTAGTTTACACAAACAGTTGTAAACATGCCATGCCGTCCTGTTTTTCATACATATTCCATCCTGGTATCATGTGTTTGCCTTACATCAAAGTAGTGATTGTCAGTTGTCCGATTTCGGGTTCCGGCAGACCCTTGAGGTTCGAACACTGGGGTGCGCGCGGAGATCTCTCCCCTACCGATCTACGTCCAATCTCCTCGCGTGATCTAAGCTGCAAACAATGAACAACGCAAGGGACACGAGGTTTATACTGGTTCGGGCCACCATTGTGGTGTAATACCCTACTCCAGTGTGTGGTGTGGTGGATTGCCTTAGGGGCTGATGATGAACAGTACAAGGGAAGAACAGCCTCGCGAGAGGTGTCTTTGAGCTGGTGCGATGAACTGCTAGGGTGAGTTCAGTCGCCTCTCTCTCTCTCTACTAGGGTTCTACCAGATCTCTAGCCGTTTTCCTGGTGTTCTCTACTCTGTGGTGGCTAGCTCTATTTATAGAGGCCCTGGGCCTCTCCCCAAATAATGAGCGGGAAGGGCGCCAACACTTGGCCATTTTTAAGGGGAACATATTGTACAAGTTATCCTGACCAAAGGTGGTCTTTGGCTGCCAAAAGCGCTGGTGATGACGCCGTCTTGGGCTCCATGGTGACCTCCGTCTTGCCGCTCTGCTGGTCTTGGTCTTGTTGCACCGGAATGGTAACCTTTGCCCGATGCCTCGACCTGTGCTTGCCCGCTTTGCACCAAAGGGGAAACAAGGACACTGCGTAGGCCGGCGCCCGCCTGGCGCCCTCCTGGTCTCCATCGTCATGGCTTGCGTCACAGGTTCCTTGCGAGGTATCCCCGCCTTGATCTCTCCGCCTCCTCGCGAGCCTGCCGGATGAGGCCGCCTCTGAGGAAGCTTCCTGTCGTCCGCCCCGCGAGGCTTGGCCCCTCACGAGGGTCTTGAGCTTGAGCCGATGAAGATGGGCCATGCTGGGCCCCCACTTGAGCCACGCCACAGGCCGCAGGCAGGCATGTCTGGGGACCCCCGTTCCCAGAACGCCAACTGTGGCCCTCGGGCCCAAGGCGCGGCCGGGCTTGGCCTAGCAGGAAAGCGAAGGGGCAAGCACGAAGCGCCACGGGCCCTAATAGCCTGCGACCTTGGGCGCCGCGTGGCGATTGATTGGACGTGGGCGTTTGCGCTCCCCACGACGCCTCGGCAACTGCGCATCTGACAAAAGAGGTGCCTGGGCCTGACTTACTTGCCTTGTTCTCGGTTGCCTCGCTCCAGATCCCCTTTCTCGCTCTCCTCCTTCTTGCTTCCGAAATCCTCCAGATCTGTCTCAATCCTTCTCATCCGGCACACCATGGCGCCTCGCAAGTCCCCGACCGAGGCCTAGTACTCGCCGGCCCTGGATTCCCCGAACTTGTCGGAGAAGAACCTCGCCCTTACGCGCCTGATGACGGTGGCGCCGGGCAGCAAGGGGGTGACTGTGCTCAAGGCCGGCTCCGACCAGCCTGAAGCCAAGGGGAGCACCTTCTATCCGCTCTTTGTGAGCGCCATTGTCGCCGGTCTGGTGCCTCCTTTTCTGAGTTCTTCTTTGCTGTTCTCCGCCAGTACAACTTGCAGGCTCTGCACCTCCACCCCAACTCCGTTCTTCTCCTGGCGATCTTTGCTTACTATTGTGAGGCTCACGTCGGGTAAAGCCCTCGGTGGCCTTCTTGCGTCACTATTTTTCCCTCCGGGTTTCTGGTGTCCATGTCTCCGCGTGTGCGAGCTTCATCGCGTATTCCAACTCCAATGCCATCTTGAAGCCTGGGAAGAGGATCGAAGGCTTCTGGAGCAAGTGGGTCATGGTCGGGCGCCTCCACCCCCGTCTGGTGCTTCCTATGGGGCAGCCCAAGGCCGTCGACGTGTGGTCCCGCATGGAGCTCATCAACCCCCACGCGAGGGCGGTGCTAAAGAGGATGGACGCGGACCTGAGGCCGAGCAACTTGGGGGCGGCGAAGCTGACTGGAGCCACACTCCTAAGGGAGTTCTTGGAGCACCGGGTGGCTCCGCTCCAGGAGCACTTGCTCCCGTTGTGGAGGCTTGGGGTAGCGGACGACGCCTCGCACCTAAGCTCTGAGGCCCTGACCGATGAGAATCTGGTCACGGCCCTCCATTCCTTGGTTGGGGGAGATGTGGCGAAGCTGGTGGGCGCCCCCGTCCCCCTGTTCCTTCGCGACGACTGGGAGCAGGTGGTGAATGACATGCCCACCTTCAACGGTGAGGGGCTGGTGCCCGTGGTAGCTCCCGAGGATCTTGCGGCGCTGGCGATGGTGGACGTGTCCTCCAACAGCTCCAGCGAGAGTGAGGAGGAAGAAGAGGCGGAGGAGGAAGAGTCCGTCTTCGAGGTGACTGGCGAGGAGTCAGGGGAGTCCTTCCCTCGGCTCAGGTCTAGGGCCCTCCGCTCCATGCCGGATGACGACGATGCCGGCGCCGGGCTAGGAGGGGAGGACTCTCCCTTGGTCACAAGGAAGGGCAGGTCGGGGCTGGTTCCCCCAGGGTCCGCTCCGATCCTTGGGCAGTCTGAAGCTAGCCCCAGCCCTCCCGACTTGGCTTTAGCTTCCGGGCCTCCCAAGGCTGACCCAAGCTACAGGCTCTCGGGCTTCAAGTTCGGCCGGAAGTTGCTTGGGTCCGCAAGCGACGACTAGTAAGTGCTTGATTCCCGCTTTGCTTGGTTTCTGCCATCGAGGCTTGACGTCCATATTCTCTTGTCAGGCCGGCGCCTGTGGCGAAGAGGTTGAGAGGGGCTTCTGCGGCTCCGCTTCGGGCGAGTCCATCTGCCGGGGTGGTGCCTTCGTCCGCTGGGGAGGAAGATGGCGCGGCTCGTGCCTCCCTGGTCCGATCGTCCTCGCGAGGCCGACTGGGACGCCTTGGTGAGGAGTCAGCCCCCGTGGCCCCACTGACCCTGGAGTCGACTGCGCTCGATGCTGCAATCGGGGCGACCAATGCCCAGGGGGTTCCTTCCTGCCAAGCCGTGATCACGCCGCCGTCTTCTTTGCCTGCTTCGCCAGTTCCCGCTTCTTCTGCATCCTCTGCCACCGTCCTGGACCAGGTCGCCAATGAACTGAGCCAGCTGCGGGAGGATCTTCTGAGCGCGGACCCTCGCCTAGCGGCCTGGCGCGTGGAGCTAGCTTTTGGCTGGGCCCGTTCTGCTACCTCTGTCCGAGCAGCGTTGAGCCAGGACGTGGCGACCTCCAATGGGGAGAAGAAGGCCACCAACCAAGCCAAGGCCACCTGCGACGCTGCCCTGGGCGATGCTGCGGCTGCCAAGGCTCGCTGCAAGGAGCTGGAGGTCAAGCTGCAAGGCCTGCGCGACGAGCTCGCCAAGGAGGTCCATGGCCGCCAGGAGAAAGAGAAGGAGATGATGGCTCGGGAGGCTGCCGTCAAGGACCGGGACGCCAAGCTCGATGACCGCCACGGCAAACTGGAGATGATGGAGCGGTCACTGCAGCGAAGAGGGCCGAGCTGGACGCCAAGGCGAAGGTCCTGGCGGAGGATCGGGTGGCCTTCGCGAAGATGGAGAAGAAGGCTCGTGTCACGCTGAAGACACTTTACGAGAGCGGCTTGGAGGAGCCGCTGGCCGGCATGAAGGACGGCCCCGCCAAGCTGCTTCCCTTCCTGGTCCGCGCGCTTGAAGATGTCGTAGACGGCCTTGGCCCCACGGCCGAGGCTGAGGCGCGCGCCCTGTCTTCGGGGGCGCTGACGCGTGTCCTCAGCCACGTCTACCTGCGCAACCCCAACATCAACCTCGACAGCCTGCTGGAGCCCGTGAGCGACGACCTTGCCGGCGCTGCCGCTGAGGCCGTGAAAGGCCGGGCCGAAGCTTTGCTGGGGAGGTTCCGCGCCTTCAGCATCTTGCCTGGGCGTGGTGCCGCTAGCTCCGCGGCCCCAGGAGGCGACGCCACTGGAGAGTGATCCCTTCGCGGCTTCTATCCTGTTTTTATTCCTGCAACATGCACCATGCCTCGCGGAGGCGTTTAGACTTGTGTTTGATGTCGTGAAACAATCTATGGCTTGTAATATTTGCTTTGAATTTCCTGGAATTTGCATTTTTCTCCCCTACTTGCTCGCGCTCTACGTCGGCAGGGCTTGGCCCCGCACGTACCTCACCCAGCGTTAGCCCCGACCAGAAACCAGGACGGGACTAAGGAGCAAGGGGCTACGTGGAAAGTTAGGCTCCTGAGTCGCGATGCTCAGGACTCCCCCTTGACGCACAAGCAACAAGTAGGAAAGGGGGAACGAGGAGTGGATTGATCGTTCTGCGTCGGCAGGGCCCGGCCCCGCGCGTACCTCACCCAGCGTTAGCCCCGACCGGAAACCAGGACGGGACTAAGGACTGAGGGGCTACGGGGCAAGTTAGGCTCATGAGTCGCGATGCTCAAGAGTCCCCCTTGACGTTCAAACGGGTTTCCATACCTTGGCTCCGCTCGGGGAGGGGCACGTGACGACCAGGTCCGAGGGACCTGACTGGGTGGCATGCGCTCGTGCGAGGCCCGGGCGTAGCCCCCGTGTCCAGCCCCCTCACGCGGCGCTCCCAAGGGGAGGCGTTGAGATGGTGCCGGACACTGAGCTCTAGGCTCCCTGAGGTTGGTACGGCCGGAGGCCGCCCTCAGTTGTTTATCACCAGCGTAGAGCATAGCGCTTCTGTATGTGTAGGGGCATAGCCGCTCCTTGGCAGTGTCGTCAGCCAGCGCGGAGCATGGTGCTTCCTTATGTGTACGGGCATACCCGCTCCTCGGCAGTGTCACCAGCCAGCACGGAGCATGGTGCTTCCACTGGTACGTGGGAGGGGGCTCCCCTCCGGGAGGAGCCCCCGGGGCGTGTACAGCCCCGCCCTGACACGTGGCCGGCACGGTAGGGCTAGGAGAGGTGTATCTGGGCACTCATGAGCTAGCGCGGGACTCACGAGGCCCTACCTCGAGGCGGGTTGCGCCTGGCTCTGGGCCTTTATCAATGGCGTGTTCCTCCAGGGTGGTTAGAATGCAAATGCTCTACGTCCTCAGGTCCCGGCCCTCGAGCGAGCTCAGCCGCCACTGGTATGACAGGTCGCGATGCCGTGGGTCAAGGCCAGGGGGTGAGGGCTGGCGAGCCAGTAGGAGCCCATGAGTCGCGATGCTCAGGTACCCCCCTTTTAACGTGCAAGCGCTTTGCATGAAAGCAGAGAAGTCCGTGATAAGCAGCAGGTGATAATTGAGCGCGAAAGAGCAAATTTATTTTAAGTAGACGCGGGAAAAGCAAACGCCACAGGGCTAGGCCCGAGCAGCTCGAGGATGATGCAGCCCGAGGGGTGCCCCCAACAAGGTAAGTAAAGAGCATAAGCAAAACGGATACATGCCGCAGGGACGGACCCACACGACCTGGGAATAATGCGGCCCTATGGGCGCTCCCAGCTAAAAACGGAACTTAGAAAGATGTCACCTGGTGCCGTTGAAGATGGAGCGATGCTGAAGAAGCGGGCGATGCGCGATGAAGACGCCGACCCTCACGAGCCCCCAGGCCCAGGAACCTCGGGAGGCTCCGGGGGCACAGGTGGGTCTCCGAGAGCCGTCTCCATCTCCGCCCGGGCCGCACGATGCCTGACCTCCTGAGCCTCCAGAATGCTCCTCAGCAAGCGCTGATGAGTGGCGACCGCGTTCGGCAGGCCGAAAGGCATGCGAATGTAGCTGTGAGGTGGACCCTCGCAGCGCCCCACGCACGAAGGCCAGAGGCGCTCCTGAGATGCGGCTTGGTTGAGTCCTGGCACATCGACGCAGACGCATAGCCCACCATCCTCGCCTGGATGTGGGGCCATGGCGGGCAAGCAACGGCTGCCGCGCATGACTCTCGACTCCTGTAGCTCCTGAGTGTTGCTTGCGATGAACTCCTGAGGGTTTGGTCTTCCTTGCCTTGTACCTTTCTGAGGGAAACGTGCCTGGAAGCACCCCTGCAAATGGTGCCCGAGCGCCTCCCTCGCGACCTTGGCAAAGTCGGTGGCTCTCCAAGAAAGAGCCCCCGAGCCCTGCCCGAGGAGGGCGCCGAGCGCGCCTTCCTATGCGAGAGAGGGTGGCGCTCCTTGATTGGGCGCAGATCCTAACCCAACACCTCCGGAGGTGCCTGCCTCCTGATGGCTTGGGCCAGGCGAAGCCTTCTTCTTCTTGGGGGTCGCCTCGGGAAGTCTTCCGTTTCTGTGGTCCGGGTCTTCGATTGTTGCGGCGCGCTCAAGTGAACACACTGCGTCCCTTTCTTCACAGGGTACGGTGATGACTCCACCGCTGCCTGGTATCTTGAGGACATTGTATCCATGGTGAGTCACTGCCATGAACTTGGCCAGGGCCGGGTACCCGAGGATGGTGTTGTATGGCAAACGGATGTGGGCGGCGTTGAAGTTGATGAGCTCGGTGCGGTAGTTGTTGCGCTGCCCGAAGGTGACCGGAAGGCGAACCAGCCCTATCGGAACAGTGGAACCATCAGTGACTCCTAAGAAGGGCTTGGTTGGCTGAAGCTGATCATACAACACTTGGAGATTGTCGAACGTCTCGACGGACAGGACATTGAGTCCTGCTCCGCCGTCAATGAGGGTCCTGGTGACCTGCACGTTGCTGATGACCGGGGAGCAAAGCATCGGGAGGACTCTGGCCGTTGCCACGCACTTGAGCTGATCCGCTGAGCTGAACATGATAGCGCATGCGGACCACCTGAGAGGGCGCGTGGCCTCAAGCTTGGGGAGGACTGCATTCACCTCGCAAGCAAACTGCTTGAAGATATGCTGTGAGGCTGGGGCCTGCGCGCCACCCAAGATGCAAGCGATTGTGCGCGGCTCCTGGAAGCCCCCATTCTCCTCGTCCTGATGTTGGTCTTCGTTCCTCCTTGGCGGTGACGGTAGAGGAGGAAGGCCTGCGTTGCCGCGCGGGCGATCCTCACGAGGCTGCTCTCTCCATCCTCCCTCGCGAGGCTGGTCCTACCAGTGATCCTCGCGAGGTCGGTCACGCCACCCTTGGCGAGGGCCACGGTCTTCCCATCGTCCGCCACCTCTTCCTCCTCCTCGGCCATAGCCCCTGTCGTTGCACTCGGGGCGTCGGCCGACACATCCATCTCTCACAGCCCTGAGCTCTTGACATTCATTGGTGTTGTGGGTGTGGAGGTCGTGGTACACGCAGTACCGGCTGCCCTTGGATGACTCGGGTTGATCCCTAGCTCGCTTGTTGTCTGGCTCCGCTGCAAGCACGGCAGCCCCCTTGCGCTTCACGTCCTTGGCCTTGGGCTTCTTCTCTTTTGGGGATTACCGCGCGCCGCCGCTTGGAGCAGAGCGGGGTCTTGGCGTGGAGGTGCAGGGACGCGATCTTGGCACGCTGGCGCTGGGAGCATGCGAGCACCTTCTTGGGGACGAGGGAAGCTCCTTTCTTGCTGCGCAGGCGCCGGACGCGGAGGGTCTCGCCTAGCCAGGGCGCCTCCTTGGGGAGGAGGTGGTGGAGGCATCTCCTGATCCTCGCCTCCTGCGCGGAATGGAGAGCAAGGCAGCGAGAGGGACGGCAAGGGGGAGCCCCCTGCGGCGCTGACGAGCTCGGTGATGCGGGTGAGCCAGTCTTCGTAGAGGTCGTCGACGGGGCGGCAGTGCAAGAGCTCTCTTGCCAGGAGCAGCGCGGCGTGCGCGTCCACGGGGGCGTGACGGGTGTGAGACAACGAAGCGGCTGGAGTCAGCGATGGTGTGGCGGTGCAGCCTTCGCGCCGTACCGAAGGATGCTGGGACGAGGCCTGCTGCTCGTTCCCCGCCGGGCCGGTGGCGGCGTTGGCGGCAGGAGATGGGGAATGATGAGGGCGTCCGCGGACAGGTGCCGTCTGGGCGACACGGGTGGCGAGAGCGGCCCGGCACTCAGCGCGAGCCCGACGAGCGTCAGCCATGGACACGACAGAAGATCACACACGAACAGCAGAAGAAAGATTCTGGCGCACCCCTACCTGGCGCACGAAATGTCGGATTTCGGGTTCCGACAGACCCTTGAGGTTCGAACGCAGGGGTGCACACGGAGATCTCTCCCCTACCGATCTACGTCCAGTCTCCTCGCGTGATCTAAGCTGGAAACAACGGACAACACAAGGGACATGAGGTTTATACTGGTTCGGGCCACCGTTGTGGTGTAATACCCTACTCCAGTTTGTGGTGTGGTGGATTGCCTCAGGGGCTGATGATGAACAGTACAAGGGAAAAACAGCCTCGCGAGAGGTGTCTTTGAGCTGGTGCGATGAACTGCTAGGGTGAGTTCAGTCGCCTCTCTCTCTCTCTACTAGGGTTCTACCAGATCTCTGGCCGTTTTCCTGGTGTTCTCTACTCTGTGGTGGCTAGCTCTATTTCTAGAGGTCCTGAGCCTCTCCCCAAATAATGAGCGGGAAGGGCGCCAACACTTGGCCATTTTGAAGGGGAACATATAGTACAAGTTATCCTGACCAAAGGTGGTCTTCGGCTACCAAAAGCGCTGGTGATGACGCCATCTTGGGCTCCATGGTGACCTCCGTCCTCCCGCTCTGCTGGTCTTGGTCTTGTTGCATCGGAATGGTAACCTTTGCCCGATGCCTCGGCCTGTGCTTGCCCCTTTGCACCAAAGGGGAAACAAGGACACTGCGCAGGCCGGCGCCCGCCTGGCGCCCGCCTGGTCTCCATCGTCATGGCTTGCGTCACGGGTTCCTCACGAGGTATCCCCGCCTTGATCTCTCAGCCTCCTCGCGAGCCTGCCGGATGAGGCCGCCTCTGAGGAAGCTTCATGTCGTCCGCCCCGCGAGGCTTGGCCCCTCGCGAGGGTCTTGAGCTTGAGCCGATGAAGATGGGCCACGTTGGGCCCCCACTTGAGCCATGCCGCAGGCCGCAGGCAGGCAAGTCTAGGGACCCCCGTTCCCAGAACGATGACATCAGTATCATGCATGAATGAGTTCTGAAGAGAGAATTTTATTGCTTTTTCTTGTCAGTTTTACTTGAGAATTCAAAATCAATAAAGCGGAAGGAAGTTTGCAAGGCAGCGGATAAAGGTGCTCCTTCTGAACGGAGGGCCTCTACAGTTTCTACTCCTCCACACCCCCAAGATGATTTCCAAGACAACACATGCATAGGCACTCAACAAAGTTGTGTTTATGATGAGCACGTCTCCCGTAGTGCAGCATCATCGGTGCTCCCTCTAACTTGGCACTGTAATATGTGGTTGCATGTTATGTGTGATGTCTAGCTTGTATTGCTTCTAATTTTGTTGAATTCCATCTGCTTACTTTAAACATTATACTTGAATAAGACACGGTTCCTGTTTTTGGAACATACAATATCTGTCTATCACACCATGTTCTTACATCAAATTAGTACTGTTGTGTAACCTGCAACAATCACTTATCATAAGACACATTTGACTTCGGAGTGTGATATAGGTTACATCTCACATTCTTTTCTAGCTTGCACTACTAATTTTTTGAAATGGCACTTATGATGAGATAGTTTTAACTTGGTAGAGTGATATTCATTGCATCTTTCATATGGTGTCTAGCTTTCATTGCTTCTAATTTGTTGAAATGCATTCTCCTTAGTTTACACATCATAAGCTGTGAATATGCAATGCTGTGAATATGCAATGGCACTAATGACGAGATACCTCTAACATGGTAGTGTGATGTTGTTCGCGTCTTGCATATGATTTATTTCTTGTACTGCTTCACATTTGTTTAAACGCCATTTACAATGAGACACTGTTAACTTGGCAGAGCGATATTTGTAGCATCTTTCATATGGTGTCTACCTTCCATTGCATTGCTTCTAATTTGGTGAAATGTCTTCTTCTTAGTTTACACATCATAGTTCTGGTTATCTCTTCCGTCCTGTTTTTCATACATATTACATCCTCCTATCATGTGGTTGTCTAACATCAAAGTTCAGTTCGTCTGCATCACGTATCAATTTGTTCTGAAGAACTAAATTGTTATTCATTTTTCTTGTCGGCTTGACTTAACATGGCACAGAGAAAGAGGAAGAAACACAGAATGGCGGGGAATGAGAAGCAGATGCATCCTGCAGATTCTGCTGGTACTGATGGTGCAATAGAAGGTCAAAGTCCAGCAGAAAATTCTACAAACACGGCAACTCATGCTACACGAGTTGCAAAAAAGCCAAACAGAAACAAATAGCTGCCACCAAACAAGCAGAGACAGCCCTAGTTCTTGCAACACCTACCACAGTAATACCAGCTGCACGACTTACTCGTGCGTCAACTGAGCTAGCAGCACGTTCCCAAGCTCCCTTGCCACCTGACACTACTTCCCAAGCACTCTTGACACAAGACGAGTTGGCAATATCAGATGAACCTTGTGAGCTTCAACAGTAAGAAGGTAGTTGCTGGAGTCAAGTTACAGTTGCATGCTTCTTTATATGTAGTCTCATAGTTTGATGTACACTAACACTTCGTATGTCGTTGTTGGACTAGCACCTGCTATGTCTTGAGCTTGCGTTGGTTTTCCCCGAAGAGGAAGGGATGATGCATCAGAGTAGCATAAGTATTTCCCTCAGTTTTTGAGAACCAATGTATCAATCCAGTAGGAGCCCACGCTCAAGTCCCTCGTACCTGCACAAAGCGATAGCTACTCGCAACCAACGCGATTAGGGGTTGTCAATCCCTTCACTGTCACTTACGAGAGTGAGATCTGATAGATATAATATTTTTGGTATTTTTGGTATAAAGATGCAAAGTAAAAAGTAAAATCAAAGTAAAAAAGCAAAGCAAGATTAAAGTGATGGAGATTGATATGATGAGAATAGACCCGGGGGCCATGGGTTTCACTAGTGGCTTCTCTCAAGAGCATAAATATTCTATGGTGGGTGAACAAATTACTGTTGAGCAATTGACAAAATTGAGCATAGTTATGAGAATATCTAGGCATGATCATGTATATAGGCATCACGTCCATGACAAGTAGATCGAAACGATTCTGCACCTACTACTATTACACCACTCATCGACCGCTATCGAGCATGCATCTAGAGTACTAAGTTAAAACAGAGTAACGCCTTAAGCAAGATGACATGATGTAGAGAGATAAATTCATGCAATATGAAATAAACCCCATCTTGTTATCCTCGATGGCAATGATACAATACGTGTCTTGTTGCCCCTTTTGTCACTGGGTAAGGACACCGCAAGATCGAACCCAAAGCTAAGCACTTCTCCCATGGCAATAACTACCAATCTAGTTGGCCAAACCAAACGGATAATTCGAAGAGACTTGCAAAGATAACCAATCATACATAAAAGAATTCAGAGAAGATTCAAATATTATTCATAGATAGACTTGATCATAAACCCACAATTCATCGATCTCAACAAACACACCGCAAAAAGAAGATTACATCGAATAGATCTCCACAAGAGAGGGGGAGAACTTTGTATTGAGATTCAAAGAGAGAGAAGAAGCCATCTAGCTACTAACTATGGACCCGAAGGTCTGAGGTAAACTACTCACACTTCATCGGAGGGGCTAGGATGATGTAGAAGCCCTCCGTGATGTAGAAGCCCTACCGGCGGAGCTCCGTAATAGGCCCCCAGATGGGATCTCGTGGATACAGAAAGTTGCGGCGGTGGAATTAGGTTTTTGGCTCCTGTTCTGATCATTTGGGGGTACGTGTGTATATATAGGAGGAAGAAGTACGTCGGAGGAGCAACGAGGGGCCCATGAGGCAGGGGGCACGCCCTAGGGGGGGCGCCCCCCACCCTCGTGACCGCCTCTTTTGTTCCTTGGAGCAGGGTCCAAGTCTCCTAGATCACGTTCGGTGAGAAAATCACGTTCCCGAAGATTTTATTCCGTTTGGACTCCGTCTCATATTCCGTTTCTTCGAAACACTAAAATAGGCAAAAAACAGCAATTCTGGGTTGGGCCTCCGGTTAATAGGTTAGTCCCAAAAATAATATAAAAGTGGAAAATAAAGCCCAATATAGTCCAAATAGTAGATAATATAGCATGGAGCAATCAAAAATTATAGATACGTTGGAGACGTATCAGGCATCCCCAAGCTTAATTCCTGCTCGTCCTCGAGTAAGTAAATGATAAAAAGAGAATTTTTGATGCGGAGTGCTACTTGGCATAATTTCAATGCAAATCTTCTTAATTGTGGTATGAATATTCAGATTGGAAAGATTCAAGACAAAAGTTTATATTGACATAAAAATAATAATACTTCAAGCATACTAACAAAGCAATTATATCTTCTCAAAATAACATGGCCAAAGAAAGTTATCCCTACAAAATCATATAGTCTGGCTATGCTCCATCTTCACCACACAAAGTATTCAAATCATGCACAACCCCGATGACAAGCCAAGCAATTGTTTCATACTCTAACTTTTCAAAACTTTTTCAATCTTCACGCAATACATGAGCATGAGCCATGGATATAGCACTATAGGTGGAATAGAATAGTGGTTGTGGAGAAGACAAAAAGGAGGAGAAGATAGTCTCACATCAACTTGGCATATCAACGGGCTATGGAGATGCCCATCAATAGATATCAATGTGAGTGAGTAGGGATTGCAGAGCTATAAATTTATGAAAGCTCAACAAAAGAAACTAGTGGGTGTGCATCCAACTTGCTTGCTCACGAAGACCTAGGGCAATTTGAGGAACCCATCATTGGAATATACAAGACAAGTTCTATAACGTAAAATTCCCACTAGTATATGAAAGTGAAAACATATGAGAATCTCTATATGAAGAACATGGTGCTACTTTGAAGCACAATATATGAGACTCGCTATATCATGGTGCTACTTTGAAGCACAAGTGTGGAAAAAGGATAGTAGCATTGCCCCTTTTTATTTATTTTCTGTTTTTTGGGCCTTCTTTTTTCTTTGGCCTTTCTCTTTTTTTATTGGGACAATGCTCTATTGAATGATGATCATCACACTTTTATTTATTTACAACTCAATGATTACAACTCGATTCTAAAACAAAGTATGACTCTATATGGATGCCTCCGGCGGTGTACCAGGATATGCAATGAATCAAGAGTGACAAGTATGAAGAAATTATGAACGGTGGCTTTGCCACAAATACTATGTCAACTACATGATCATGCTAAGAAATATGACAATGATGAATGTGTCATGATGAACTAGATGGTGGAAAGTTGCATGGCAATATATCTCAGAATGGCTATGGAAATGCCATAATAGGTAGGTATGGTGGCTGTTTTGAGGAAGGTATATGGTAGGTATATGATATCGGCGAAAGGTGCACGGTATTAGAGAGGCTAGCAAAGGTGGAAGGGTGAGAGTGCGTATAATCCATGGACTCAACATTAGTCATGAAGAACTCATATACTTATTGCAAAAATCTAGAAGTTATCAAAGCAAAGTATTACGCGCATGCTCCTAGGGGGATAGATTGGTAGGAAAAGACCATCTCTCATCCCCGACGGCCACTCATAAGGAAGACAATCAATAAATAAATCATGCTCCAACTTCGTAACATAACGGTTCACCATACGTGCATGCTACAGGAATCACAAACTCTAACACAAGTATTCTTTAAATTCACAACTACTCAACTAGCATGACTTTAATATTATCACCTCCATATCTCAAAACAATTATCATGCTTCAATCTTTTCTTAGTATTCAACACACTCAAAAGAAAGTTTCACAAATATTGAATACCAAGCATATTATTATTAAGAAAATTACCATGCTATTAAGAGACTCTCAAAATAATTTAAGTGAAGCATGAGAGATCAATAGTTTCTTTAAAACAAATCCACTTCTGTGCTCTAAAAGATCTAAGTGAAGCACATAGAGAAAAATTATAACACTCAAAATATGTAAGTGAAGCACATAGAGCAAAATTATCTAGCTCAAAAGATATAAGTGAAGCACATGGAGCAAAATTATCTAGCTCAAAAGATATAAGTGAATAACATAGAGTATTCTATCAAATTTTAGTTCATGTATGGCTCTCTCAAAAGGTGTGTAAAGCAAGGATGATTGTGGCATACTAAGACACAAAGACACAAATAATACAAGACGCTCCAAGCAAAACACATATCATGTTGGTGAATAAAAATATAGCTCCAAGTAAATTGCCGATGGAAGTGGACGAAAGAGGGGATGCCTTCCGGGGCATCCCCAAGCTTTGACTTTTTGGTGTCCTTGGATTATCTTGGGGGTGACATGGGCATACCCAAGATTAGGCTCTTGCCACTCCTTGTTCCATGATCCATCAAAAGAATTCACCCAAAACTTGAAAACTTTACAACACAAAACTCAAAATAGAAAACTCGTGAGCTCTGTTAGCGAAAGAAAACAAAAGGTACTGTAATGAACTCATTATTTATTTATGTTGGTGTTAAACCTACTGTATTCCAACTTCTCTATGGATTGTAAACTGTTTTACTAGCCATAGATTCATCAAAATAAGCAAACAACACACGAAAAACAGAATCTGTCAAAAACAGAACATTCTGTAGTAATCTGTAGCTAGCACAAGATCTGGAACCCCAAAAATTCTAAAATAAATTGCAGGACGTGAGGAATTTATCTATTAATCATCTGCAAAAAGAATTAACTAAATATCACTCTTCAAATAACAATGACAGCAGTTCTCGTGAGCGCTAAAGTTTCTGTTTTTTACAGCAAGTTCAACAAGACTTTTCCCAAGTCTTCCCAACGGTTCTACTTGGCACAAACACTAATTAAACAGAAAAAACACAACCAAAGCAGAGGCTAAATAATTTATTTATTAAATAACATCAAGGAAAAATATTGGGATGTCTCCCAACAAGCGCTTTTCTTTATAGCCTTATAGCTAGGCATTGATAATTTTAATGATGCTCACATGAAAGACAAGAATTGAAGCACAAAAGGAGCATAAAAAAGCATGTGACTGTCGGCGTTGTGGGAACGGGGGTCCCCAGACTTGCCTGCCTGCAGCCTGCGGCGTGGCTCAAAGGGGGGCCCAGCACGGCCCATCTTCATCAACACAGACCCAAGACCCTCGCGAGGGGCCAAGCCTCGCGGGGCGGACGACACGGAGCTTCCTCAGGCACGGCCTCATCAGGCTGGCTCGCGAGGAGGCGGAGAGATCAAGGCGGGGTACCTCACGAGGTCCCCGTGACGCAAGCCATGACGACCAAAGGCGCCAGGCGGGCGCCAGCGCGCGCAGTGTCCTCCTTTCCTCTTTGGTGCAAAGGGAGCAAGCGCAGCCGCGGAGTACCGAGGCATCAGGCAAAGGTTGCCATTTCGGTGCAACATGACCAAGACCAGGAGGACTGCAAGACGGAGGTCATCGGGGAGCCCAAGACGGCGTCACCACCAGAGCTTTGTGCAGGCGAAGACTACTTTTGTCAGGATAGCTAGTACTAGCTGTCCCCCTTCAAATTAGCCCGCCATTGTTGGCTCCCTTCCCGCTCGATATTTGGGAAGAGGACCAGGGCCTCTATAAATAGGACCAGCCACCCACAGGGTAGAAAGAGAGAGGGAGAGAGAGAGAGGGGAAGAGGCGGAGGACGAAGAAGAGAAGATCGAAATCCGAGAGAGAGAAGGGTGACTGAACTCCCCCTAGCAGTTCGTCCCCCCCAGCCAAGAACAGATCCTCGCGAGGCTGTTCTTCCTTGTATTGTTCATCATCATCAGCCCAACAGGCAATCCACCACACCACACACTAGAGTAGGGTATTACACCACAATGGTGGCCCGAACCAGTATAAACCCTGTGTCCCTTGTGTCGTTCTTCCGATAGCATAGATCTTAGCGAGGCGGAGGGGTGCAGGTAGGTAGGAGGCGAAATCTCCGCACGCACCCTAGTGTTCGAACCTCAAGGGTCTGCCGGAACCCGAAATCCGACATTTGGTGCGCCAGGTAGGGGTGCACCGGAATTCTTCTTCCACCACCCCGTTCTCCTCCGACCATCGCGCCCATGTCTGACGCTCGTCGGGCCCGTGCCGAGCGCCGGGCCGCTCTCGCTTCCCGCGTCACCCAGACGGCTCCTATCAGCGGGCGTCCTCGCCGTTCCCCGTCACCTGCCGTCAACGCCGCCACCGGCCCAGCGGGGGACGAGCAGCAAGCATCGTCTCAGCATCCGTCCGTGCGGCAAGACGGCCGCACCGCAACTCCCTCGCTCACCCCAGCTGGTTCTTCGTCCCGCGCGCTCCGCGCAACCATGGAGGCATGAGCTGTGCTCATCGCGGCAAACGAGCTCCTGCGCTACCGTCCAGTCGACGACATCTACGAAGAATGGCTCGATCGCGTCGCCGAGCTCGTCCGCGCCACAGGGGGCTCTCCCGCGCCGTCCGTTCTGCTGCACCGCACCCTGCCCCGCGCGGGCGATGAAGCTCCGGCGGCGCCTCGGCCGCCTCCTCCTCAAGAAGGCACCATGGCTCCAAGGCGCGTGGCCCCCGGGCGGAACCCGCTCCGTCAGGTGCCAGCGCGGCACGAGTAGAGCTGCCAGGAAGTCCCTCGCCCGCAAGAAGCTGCCCGGGCGCTCCCTGCTCCAGCATGTCGCGACCATGCTCCTGCTCCCGCATGTCAAGACCCCGCGTTGCTCCCAGCTGCAGCGCGTGGGGACATGCAAGACCAAGCTCTCCGTCACCCAAGGCCTCCCGTGGCCACAGCAGGCTGCTGTGCCTTCACCACCGAGCTACGCAGTGTTTCGTGGCCCGACAAGTTCAAGCCAGCCCTGCCTCCTCGTTACGACGGCACGGCTGACCTTGCAGAGTTCCTCCAGCTCTACGAGCTGGGCATCGAAGCTGCCAACGGAGACAAGAAGGTCATGGCGAACTGGTTTCCCATGGCGCTCAAGGACGGGGCCCGCACCTGGCTCCTGAACCTGGCTCCAGGCACGATCTCCTCCTGGGACGAGATGCGCACCCGCTTCAGCACCAACTTCCAAGGTACTCGCGACCGGCCACCCGCCCTGAGCGACATGCGCCGCATCAAGCAACAACCCGGGGAGACCCTGCAGAAGTACATCCAGCGCTTCAACAACGCACGCCTCAAGATTCCCAAGGTGATTGAGGAGGCCATCATCTCAGCCTTCTCCGATGGCGTGCGTGATGTCAAGATGAAGGAGGAGCTGGCGATGCATGAAGACATGTGCACTTCCTTGGAGCTGTTCAACTTGGCAACCAAGTGCGCCAGGGCTGAGGAAGGGCGTCTCTCCCTCCTCGAGCTACCTGCCGCAGACCCAGAAGAGAAGAAGCCCAAGGCCAAGGATGTGAAGCGCAAGGGGGCTGCCGTGCTCGCGGCAGAACCAGACACCAAGCGGGGCAGAGATCAGCCCGAACCTTCCAAGGGCAGACGGTACTGTGTGTACCACGACCTCCACACCCACAACACCAACGAATGTCAAGAGCTCCGAGCCGTGCGATAAGGAAGGATCGGCCGTTGCCCCGACCGCGGTGACCGGGGCGACGGTCGAGGAGGAGGAAGGAACGCAGGACGCTGGGAAGACCGTGGCCCACGCCAAGGGTGGCGCGATCAACCTCGCGAGGATCGCTAGCAAGACCCACCTCGCGAGGGAGACTGGAGGGATCAGCCTCGCGAGGATCGCCCGCAAGGCAACGCAGGCCTCCCTCCACTGCCGCCGCAGCCAAGGAGAAACGAGGACCGCCACCAGGACGAGGGGGCTGGGGGCTTCCAGGAGCCGCGCGCGATCGCCTGCATCCTGGGCGGGGCTCAAGCCCCAGCCTCTCAACGTATCTTCAAGCAGTTCGCCCGCGAAGTGAATGCAGTCCTCCCCAGGCTCGAAGCCACGCGCCCTCTCAGGTGGCCGGCGTGCGCCATCACGTTCAGCTCAGCAGATCAGCTCAAGTGTGCGGCTACAGCCGGAGTCCTCCCGATGCTTTGTTCCCCAAACATCAGCAACGTGGTGGTCACCAGGATCCTCATCGATGGCGGGGCAGGGCTCAACGTCCTGTCCGTGGAAACATTCAACAATCTCCAAGTGCCCTACAGCTAGTTTCAGCCAACCAAGCCTTTCTCCAGAATCACTGACGGCTCCACGGTCCCAATTGGGCAGGTCCGCCTCCCTGTCACCTTCGGGGCATGCGACAACTACCGCACCGAGCTCATCGACTTCGACGTCGCTCACATTCGCTTGCCGTACAATGCCATCCTTGGGTACCCAGTGTTGGCCAAGTTCATGGCCGTAACTCACCACGGCTACAACGTCCTCAAGATGCCAGGAAGTGGCGGAGTCATCACGGTGCCCTGTGAAGAGAAGGACGTGATGTGTTCCCTGGAACGAGCCTTTCAGGCCGCGTCACTGGAAGACCCGGATCGCGGAAGCATGAGGCTTCCCGAGAAAGCCCCCAAGAAGAAGAAGAAGACATCGTTCGGCCCGGGCCCTCAGGAGGCTGGCCCCTCTGGGCCCGTGCCTGCCCAGGAGGAACCTCCTTCCATCGCATAGGAAAGCGCGCCCGGCGCCCTCCTCAGGCAGGGCTCGGGGGCTCCCCCCAGGAGGGCCACCGACCTGGCTAGGGTCATGAGGGAGGCGCTTGGGCACCACATGGAGGCGTGTTTCGAAGCACGTTTCCCTCAAGAAGGAGTAAGGCAAGGAGAGCCAGACCCTCAGGAGTTCGTCAACAAGGCCATTCAGGAGCTACAGGAGTCAAGAGTCATGAAAGGCGGCCGTCGCCTACCAGCAGTGGCTCCCCATCCAGGCGAGGATGGTGGGCTGCGCGTCTGCATCGACATACCAGGGCTCAACCGAGTCGCCTCTCTGGATCGCCTCTGGCCCTCGCGAGTGGGGCGCTGCGGAGGTCCACCCCACAGCTACGTTCGCATGCCTTACGGCTTGCCGAACGCGGCTGCCACGTACCAGCGCCTCATGAGGGGCATCATGGAGGCACAAGAGGCCAAGCGTTCCGCGGCCCTGGCGGAGATGGAGATGGTCCGCGAGGAGCCACCAGCACCTTCGGAGCCTCCCGAGGCCCCTGGGCCTGGGGGCTCGTGAGGATCGGCTTCCACAGCCCACCGAGTCTGCTACACTAACACCCCTCCGTCCTCAACGTCGTCAGGTGACATCTTTCAAGTTTCACTTCCAGTTGGGAGCGCCCCCAGGGCTGCATTATTCCCAGGCCGCGTGGGTCCGTCCCCGCAGCATGTATCCCTTTTATTTCATGTTGTTAGCTTACGTTGTTGGGAGCGCCCCTCGGGTTGCATGATCCCCAAGTTGCTCGGGCCAGACCCAGCTGCATGTATCCCATTTGCGTTTATTTCCAGTTATGCGTTCGACCCACCATGCTTGATTATTTGATGCCGGTCCACGGTACCTCTTCTTCTCCATGCCGACCACTTGCACGTTAAAGGGGGGGGGGGTACCTGAGCATCGCGACTCAGGGCTCTTACTGGCTCTCCAGCCCTCACCCTCTGGCCTTGTCCACGGCATCGCGACCTGGCATACCAGCGACGGCTGAGACCAGCTCGAGGGCCGGGACCCGAGGACGTAGAGTGCCGACATCTAACTGAATTTGCAGGGACACATCACAAGATAAGGCCCAGTGCCAGGTGCAACCCGCCTAGAGGTAGGGCTCCGTGAGTCCCGCGCTGGCTCACGGGTGCCCAGATACACCTCGCCAGGCCCTACCGTGCCAGCCACGTGTCAGGGCGGGGCTGTACACGCCTCGGGGGCTCCTGCCGGAGGGGGGCCCCCTCCCACGTACCAGTGGAAGCACCATGCTCCGCGCTGACTGACGACACTGCTGAGGAGCGGCTATGCCCGTACACATACGGAAGCGCTATGCTCTACGCTGGTGATAAACAACTGAGGGTGGCCCTCGGGCCGCATCAACCTCAGGGAGCCCAGAGCTCAGTGTCTAGCATCATCATAACGCCTCCCCTCGGGAGTGCCATGCGAGGGGGCTGGGCACGGGGGCTGCGCCTGGGTCACGCCCAGACGCACGCCGCCCAGCCAGCCTCCCCCCGGGCCTGGTTCGTCGCGCGTCTCTCCCCGGGCGGAGCCAAGGTACAAAGGCCGTTTGAGTGTCAAGGGGGACTCCTGAGCATTGCGACTCAGGAGCCTAACTGGTCACGTAGCCCTCACTCCTTAGTTCTGAAATGCTAACAGCGGTTGGGGTATGCGCGCGGCCGGGCTCTGCAGACGTAGAACGGTAGATCCACCCACATCACACCTCCCTACTTGCTGTTCGTGTGCCAAGGGGGACTCCTGAGCATCGCGACTCAGGAGCCTAACTTGTCACGTAGCCCCTCACTCCTTGGCCCCGTCCTGGTTTCCGGTCGGGACTAACGCTGGGTGAGGTATGCGCGGGGCCGGGCTCTGCCGGCGTAGAACATAAGCAAGTAGGAAGGAAAAGCGCAAATTTCAAGGAATTCAAAAGCAAATATTATAGTCCACACTGTTATCTCAATGCCAAATGCAAGTTTAAACGCCTCCCTGAGGCATGATACATGTGCAGGAATTAAAGGCAGGACAGGAGCCACAACGGAGTCACTTGTCGGCGGTGGAGCAGTGCGGAGTGGGCTCGCCTTATGGAGCAGTGGGGTCGGCAGCGCCTTGCTTCGGCTTGGTGCTGAAGGCCCGGAACTTCCCCAGCAGAGCCTCCGCGCGACCCCTCACGGCCTCGGAAGCGGTAGCGGCACGCTCGCTGTTTACTGGCTCCAGCAAGCTGTCGAGGTCGACGCCGTGATCGTGAAGGTAGATGTGGGTGAGGACCCGCGTCAGTGCTGCAGAAGACATGACACGCGCCTCGGCCTCGGCCGTGGGGCCAAGGACAAGGGAGACATCTTCAAGAGCACGAACCAGGAAGGGAAGCAGCTTGGCGGGGCCGTCCTCGGCGCCAGCCAATGGGCTCTCTAGGCCGCTGTCGTAAAGCATCCTCAGCGAGGAGCGAGCCTTCGCCTCCATTTCCGTGAAGGCCACGCGGTCCTCGGCAAGAACCAGGGCCTTGTCGTCCAGCTCGGCCTTCCTCGTCCCCAACTCCTGCTCCAGCGCGCCTAGGCGGTCGCGGCGCTTCCTGAGCTTGACCTCCCTCTCCTTGACGGCCGCCTCGCGAGCCTTCACGCCTTGTTCCTGCTCTTGGCGAAGGTGGGCCTCTTTCGCAAGCTGGTCCCGCAGGCCTTGCAGCTCATCCTCCAGCGCCTTGCAGCGACCACGGACATCGACCACCTCCCCCAGGGCTGCGTCATGAGCAGCCTTCGCCTTAAGGACGGCCTGCTTCTCCTCATCGCAAGCTGTCGAGGCCTGGACCAGCGCCGCCCGAATCGAAGCATCGGAGCGAACCCATCCTGAAGCCAGCTCCAAGCGCCCGGCCACCAAGCGAGGGTCGGTGCCAAGAAGATCCTGCCGCAGTCGGTCCAGCTCAGCAGCAGCACGATCCAGAACGGCAGAAGGAGTTGGAGAGACAGCAGCCGGTGGAGTAGGAGGAGAAGGCAGCAGCGTGGCCACAACATCCTGAGGCGGAGTCGGCTGCGCCCCAACGGCTGTAGTGGCAGCGGCAGGCAAGGACACCTCGGGAGTCACTTGGGCCATGGGGGCTGAGCTCGCCCCAGCCGGCTCAGCCAGGCCTCGCGAGGAAGACTGGGCAGGAGAAGCCTGTGCGTTGTGGTCACCCTCCTTTGCGGGCAGAGGCGCTGCCACGGATGGAACCTCAGGAGCCCCCTTCGGCTTCTTTGCTACGGGCGCCAGCCTATCCAAGAGATGCGGACGTCAAGCCTCATAAGCAGAACAAGAAATAAAGACAAGAAACAAATGCTTACCAGTTGTCGCTAGTGAGATCGAGTGGCCTCCGGCCAAATTTGAAGCCTGAAAGCCGGCTGGAAGGGTCAACCTCGGGAAGCTTGGAAGTGGAAGGTGCGTCTGCGGTCCGCCTCGGGGCTGGGGCAGACCCGCGGGAGATCAGCCCGATCCTGTCCTTCTTCGGGATCGGGGGCAAGCTCCCGCCGTCCTGCTCGTCATCATCCTCGTCGTCATCGCTCGGAGAGAGGCGGAGAATGCGGGACCTGCGCCGGGGGAGGGGAGCCCTCGACTCTCCGTCAGTCGCCTCGGAGTCAGGCCCTTTTTCCCGCTCCCCTCCTTCCTCTTCTTCGCTGGAGTCGTCGGAGGACACATCCACCGATTCCCCGGGAGTTTCCATGGGCACGGGCCCGTCCCTGTTGAAGACAGGCATGGACTCCACTACCTACTCACAGTCGTCGCGGAGGAACAAGGGCGTAGGAGCGCCCTCCAACCTCGCCACATCGCCCCCGACCAGAGATTGGAGGATCGCAGCCAGATCTCCATCGGCCAAGGCCGCGGGGCTTGGATGGGGCCTCCACATCGGAAGTGAGTACTGCCGAAGCGGAACCAGCTGGTGCTCCAGGAATTCCCTCAGCAGCGACGCGCCGGTCAGCTTCACCGCCGCCATGTTGGCCGGCCTCAGATCCGCGTCCATCTTCTCCAACACCAGCTTCGCGCGAGGGTCCGTGAGCTCCGCTCGACCCCAATCGCTGGAGCTCGTGGGCTACTCCGTGGGCAAGATCAGCCGAGGGTGGATGCGCCCAGCATCCGCCAAGACCCACTTGCTCCTGAAGCCCTCGATCCTTTTCCCGGGGTTCGAGATGGCAATGGCGCCACCATACGCGATGAAGCTCGCGCATGCGGAAGCAGGACCGCGAGAGGTCCGGAAGTAGAAGTAGTGGCATAGCAAGGCCACTGAGGGCTGCACCCCTACGTGAGCCCTCGCAGTAATAGGCAAAGATTCCCAGGAGAAGGACGGAGTTGGGGTGGAGATGCAGAGCCTATAGCTTATAATGGCGGGGGACAGAGAAGAAGAACTCGGAGAAGGGAGGCACCAGGCCAGCAGCAATGGCACTTACAAAGAACGGATAGAAGGTGCTCCCTTGGCCCTCAGGGGTGGCGGAGCCGGCCTTGAACACCTTCGCCCCATCAATGCCCCGCGCCGCCGCCATCCGGCGCAACCGGGCGAGGCTAGCCTCCGACACGTTCGGCGAGTCCAGGGCACACGAGTACCAAGCTATGGCCGGGGGCTAACGAGGCACAATGGCTTCCTAGGTCACGCGGTCGGAGTAGATTTGGAAATTTTGGAGGAAGGAAGGAGAGGCGCAAGAAAGGGGATCTGAGCAGCAACCGGAGAAAGCGAAAAGCAAAGCCTAGGCGGATGGCACTCCTTTATCGACTCACGCGGTTGCTAAGGCGCCCACGTCCAATCAACCGCAACGCGGCGCCAAAGGCCGCAGGCTGTTAGGGCCCGCGGCGCTTCGCTCTTGCCCTTCCGCCTCCCTGCACGGCCAAGTCCGGGCGCGCCTTGGGCCCGGGGGCTACTGTCGGCGTTCTGGGAACGGGGGTCCCCAGACTTGCCTGCCTGCGGCCTGCGGCGTGGCTCAAAGGGGGGCCCAGCACGGCCCATCTTCATCAACACAGACCCAAGACCCTCGCGAGGGGCCAAGCCTCGCGGGGTGGACGACACGGAGCTTCCTCAGGCACGGCCTCATCAGGCTGGCTCGTGAGGAGGTGGAGAGATCAAGGCGGATTACCTCACGAGGTGCCCGTGACGCAAGCCATGAAGACCAAAGGCGCCAGGCGGGCGCCAGCCTGCGCAGTGTCCTCCTTTCCTCTTTGGTGCAAAGGGAGCAAGCGCAGCCGCGGAGTACCAAGGCATCAGGCAAAGGTTGCCATTTCGGTGCAACAAGACCAAGACCAGGAGGACTGCAAGATGGAGGTCATCGTGGAGCCCAAGATGGCGTCACCACCAGAGCTTTGTGCAGGCAAAGACTACTTTTGTCAGGATAGCTAGTACTAGCTGTCCCCCTTCAAATTAGCCTGCCATTGTTGGCTCCCTTCCCGCTCGATATTTGGGAAGAGGACCAGGGCCTCTATAAATAGGACCAGCCACCCACAGGGTAGAAAGAGAGAGGGAGAGAGAGAGGAAGAGGCGGAGGACGAAGAAGAGAAGATCGAAATTCGAGAGAGAGAGAAGGGTGAGTGAACTCCCCCTAGCAGTTCGTCCCCCCCAGCCAAAAACAGATCCTCGCGAGGCTGTTCTTCCTTGTATTGTTCATCATCATCAGCCCAAGAGGAAATCCACCACACCACACACTGGAGTAGGGTATTACACCACAATGGTGGCCCGAACCAGTATAAACCCTGTGTCCCTTGTGTCGTTCTTCTGATAGCCTAGATCTTAGCGAGGCGGAGGGGTGCAGGTAGGTAGGAGGCGAAATCTCCGCACGCACCCCAGTGTTCGAACCTCAAGGGTCTGTTGGAACCCGAAATCCGATAGTGACAAACACATATAAGTCTAACATACTTCCTATGCATAGGCATCTAATAGGCAAACAAATTATCAAGGCAAGCAAAAATTAGCATATGCAAGGAAGAGGAAAGAAACAATAGCAATCTCAACATAACGAGAGGTAATTTAGTAACATGAAAATTTCTACCACCATATTTTCCTCTCTCATAGTAATTACATGTAGGATCATGAGAAAATTCAACAATATAGCTATCACATAAAATATTCTCAACATGATCCACATACATGCAAAGTTGGCACTTTTCCGAAATAGTGGGATTAACATTAACTAAAGTCATGACCTTCCCAAACGCACTTTTATCAAAAACTTCATAAGATTGAACATTCTCTAAATATGTGGGATCTAAAGTTGACATTCTTCCAAACCCACTTTCAATATTATTACAAACATTATAATCAATCTCATATTCACCATGGTGTTTAAATAAATTTTCAAGATCAAAAGAAGAATCACCCCAATCATGATCATTGCAACAAGTAGAGGAAATAACAAAACTAGCATCCCCAAGCTTAGGGTTTTGCATATTATTAGCACAATTGTCATTAATAGAATTTATAATAACATCATTGCAATAATGCTTTTTATTCAAAGATCTATCGTGAATCACTTCATAACATACTTCATTGCAATATTCAGATTCACGAATTTCAAGCAAAACTTCATAAAGATAATCTAGTGCACAAAACTCACTAGCAATTGGTTCAACATAACTGGATCTCTTAAAAAGATTAGCAAGCGGATGATGATCCATAAATCTTAGGTTCTCTATTTAGTAATAAATAAATGACTATTCCAACCATACGAGCAAACAAAAAGCAAACGGGCCAGAAGAGGCAAATAGAGAGGGAGGATAGAGAGAGAGAGAGGGCGAATAATACGGCAATGGTGAAGTGGGGGAGAGGAAAACGAGAGGAAAATGGAAAATAATGTAATGCGAGAGATAGGGATTGTGATGGGTACTTGGTATGTTGACTTTTTGCGTAGACTCCCCGGCAACGGCGCCAGAAATCCTTCTTGCTACGTCTTGAGCTTGCGTTGGTTTTCCCCGAAGAGGAAGGGATGATGCAGCAGAGTAGCGTAAGTATTTCCCTCAGTTTTTGAGAACCAAGGTATCAATCCAGTAGGATCCCATGCTCAAGGCCCTCGTACCTGTACAAAGCAGTAGCTACTTGCAACCAACGAGATTAGGGGTTGTCAATCCCTTCACGATCACTTACGAGATTGAGATCTTATAGGTATAATATTTTTGGTATTTTTGGTATAAAGATGCAAAGTAAAAAGTAAAAGCAAAGTAAAAAAGCAAAGCAAGATTAAAGTGATGGAGATTGATATGATGAGAATAGACCCGGGGGCCATAGGTTTCACTAGTGGCTTCTCTCAAGAGCATAAATATTCTACGGTGGGGGAACAAATTACTATTGAGCAATTAACAGAATTGAGCATAGTTATGAGAATATCTAGGAATGATCATGTATATAGGTGTCGGTGGGAACGACACCTATGGATCACAAGAATCCCTACTACGGTTGCGGGGCGCGGGGTCGTGAGAAGAGCGGATCAAACAGATAGCACACGGTTCGTTTATCCAGGTTCGGGCTGCGAGGATGCGTAAAACCCTACTCCAGCTTTGGTGGATTGTATATCTATGTTCTTGAGCTAGCTATGGGGCGTGAGGAGCTCCAAAAAGCCGAATCCTTCTCCTGGTCGCCTCGGGCCTCCTTTTATAGGAAAGGGGTTGCCATAGTGGCACACAGGAGGTGGAAAGGGTATAGTGATGTGAGGTTATCCCTCGCATTACATGACAAGGCGCATTTAATGCGTCTTGCCCAGGTGCCCTTGCTTTATCGGGGACGGAGGAGAACCCTGTCTCGTCCGTCGCCGCTCCCTCTCGTGTCGACACGCGCCCTGGCCAGCGGCGCCCGCAGTGCCATGTAGGCAGGAAGGCAGCTGAGGTGGCGCAGAGGTGGGTCTCCACAAAGATGTTCATGCCGCCACACAGGTGCCTGCCCAGCTGCTTGGGTCGGCAGCTGCATGCGAACGGCGGTGGAGGTTTGAGTGGCGTGGGCCTGATGGTGGCCCTACGGGTGTTCTTGGCAAGGGCCTTGCTGGGGCCCCGGCAAGGGTCTTGCCGTGGCGCCTGCTGTCATCCCCGGCAAGGCTCTTGCCGGGGGCCTTGTGGTCCTCCTTGGCTGGGATCCCGCCAGGGATCATCATCTACTAAAGGGTGTATCTGATCTTGAATGTCTTCACAGAGATCTGCATGCCACCACGAGGATGTCTCCCGAATCCTTGCCCCATGGGGGCAGTGGACTCAAGGGTGACTCACTCCGTAGGTGTGGGGCGAGCTGCCACAGCAAGGGTCTTGCCGGGTTTGCTAAAACCGCCTCCCGGCAAGGATCTTGCCAGGGGGGTCCGCTTCATCGCCTTTGCTCTTTGTGGTCTTGGTCTTGGCGTCGTTCTGCTTCTCCTGAGCTTCGGCCTTACCTTGGCTCACCTCCCTTGCCTTGCTCAGTGTGGTGGTGCCCGTGGCTCAGACTTCCCGTGCACAGTTATAGGGGTACAAACAGTGTACCCCTCTTTTTGTACACCGACAGGAGCACTCGGGCCTGGGCCACACGTAAGCGCAATCGCGTCGTTGGGCTAGGCCCAAAAACGGTGCGCGGGCAGGCTGGGCGGTTTTTACCGCGGTAAGTCTCTTCGCGCGCTGCGCTTCCCATGCTTCCCGCGCGTGGCGCGGTGTGGGGAGGCGTGTGTGACGTGGGCGGCATGCGTGGGGTTGCTTCCCGCGGGCATGCGTCACATCACAGTTAATGTGAAAGGAGGTGGCCCACGTTTTTTCCCCATAAGGAGGAATAACCGTGGGCGCGCTGCTCACTTTCTCCTCTTCCCTCGTGCCTTTTCCAATCTCAGAGCCGCCGTTCCCTCTCTTCCTTCCTTCCTAAGCTTTCGCTGTCGCCCGCCGCTGCTGCTTTGCCACCCCCTTTCCTCAACCCTCTAGACTTCTCGATCGCCATGGCGCCCAGATCCGCCAAGGGCAAGGGGGTGGCTAAGGGCTCTGGGACCGTGGAGCCGCCGGAGAGCGCGCTGTTGGGGGACAAGACAAAGTCCTCCTTCTTCTTCCCATCGACGGTTGATGTTCATGAGCTCCGGGCCTCCTTCAAGCCCCTATGGGGAGTGAAGACGGGGGGAGAGGATTCGGGACACCCGGCGACGCGCGTCATTCCTACCGCTTGCGCTGATCCTGCCCCAAATCGGTACCCCTTCTTCGTTGATTACTTTCCTTGCGGGTTATGCCCCCCTTTCTCCGATATCTTCTGCGACATCATGCACACCTTCGGTTTTCGCCTCTTGGATTTTACTCCGAATGCGGTGGCGTGTATGTCTTTCTTTGCGCATCTTTGCGATGGCTTTGCCGGGGTGCAGCCCAACACGGCGCTCTTCCGCCATTATTTCTATCCTCGAATCCAAACGGGAGGTAACGTCTCTGGTTGGGTCACCTGGATCCCAAGATCCAAGGATGCATACCCGGACGGTGTCATGAAGGAGAGGTGGGAACAATGGCGTGACCGGTGGTGCTGGATTGAAGACGAAGACCCGCCGAAATTTTGCAAGGTCCACCGTGTGCCGCCGGTCTGCGGCAACGATTGGGGTGATGTCGATGCCACCGAAGGGAGGCTTACTGTCGCCACCACCAGGATTCTTCGGCTGACCCGGGCTGGGCTCACCCTCGAGATGATCGGGGCGGACTTTATTCGCCGCCGGATCGCCCCGTTGCACAATAAGGGGAGGCCAGCCTGGCTTTTCACGAATCCGGCTGACATTATGCGGCTCCGCCCTGGCCTCGACCACAACTTCACGGTGATGGCACATGCCCACTTCTGCAGCGGCTCTTTCAGCTGGATGTGGGTCGCGACGGCGAAGTCGAGCGGACCGGCAAGGCCGCAAGGGTCGCCGTAAAGGTCGGCAAGGCCGTCAAGGGGCCGTTCTTCAAGTTGCTAGCGGGGGTGGTCCCGTTGTGCAATAATTCACGCCGGTCCGAGATCATCGCCATGATGCCGGACTGCAATGCGCACGGCCCCGTCCCGAGTTGGAGGGAGCCGTCGAACGCAGATGTGCAGCAATTCTTTGACACCTTGATTGAGGTGTACGTCAATGCTGACGCCAAGCGGTGGCTTGTCATGGACACCACCCAGGCAGAGCTGGACTACATCACCACCAGGGCGAGGGAGGCACAGCTTGCCATGGAGGCCGGCAGCACCGGGGGCGTGGAGGACAAGGCCGCAACGGCGGCGGAGGAGGAGTAGTTCACCCTGTGGGCGGCGGCCACCGAGGACGCCAGCAGCGCCGACACCGGAGCTCCGCTTGTCGAGGACGCGGCCGACGAGTCGTCGTCGGAGGAGGGTGTGGCGGCGGGCTCGACGCCAGCCAGGGGAAGAGGGCGAGTCCTGCGGCGGTCTGGCTCCGGCGAGCCGGTCCGGCCCGGCAGGGCTACGCGGCCTCAGTTGACCCTGGAGGGGTCCGGGCGCCACACAAAGGCCACGGCAGCGAAGAGGCTGATGAAGGCCGCTGAGAAGAAGAAGGCGACAGCCCCTTCCTCATCCGGGCACGCACAAACCCCACCGCCTCGTTCGCCTCCTCCGGCAGGCGTCGACTCGGATGATGATGTGGAGCTCCCTTTTGATCTCGGGCCTCTCAGCCCGGAGAGGAAAATGAAACTGGTGGAAGAGGAGGAGACGGATGACGAGTAAGTTCTCCGTTCCTTACTGTCATTTCCATTTCCTCGAATTGGGTCGCTTGTCTTGATCCATTTTTGCTTCCGTAGGGAGACAGAGACGTTGGCCCAAAGGGTGAAGAGGGCGAGGACGTCGGCGAGCAGCCAGCCCCCGGCTGGGGCTTCAAAGACACCACTGGTGGTGCTGAGCAGCCCGGACAGTAGCCCCCGGCGCAGCCCCCAGCGTAAGTTCGTCACCCTCTTCTTACTCGACATGTGGTAGGCGCTCGATGCTATGATGCTGACCTTGCCAGGTTTGCAGGAGGGGAGCGGCAGCAGGAGGAGCCACAGAGGGCTACTCCTAACACACCACCCCCATCGACTACGCCGCTGCGGGGGGCATCCCCGGCAAGGGCATCAGGCACGGAGCCCACACCCATGGAGGAAGAGTGGAACTTGGGCGCTGGTGGCTCTGCCACAACGCCAAATGCTAGCGGAGAGGGGACTTCTGCTTCACAGCCTGGCACTGGTGAGTCGCCTGTCCTTCGTCTCTATTTTTCCCTTATTCTCTTCTTGGCTTCATTGCTCCCGTTGCTGCCCAGGCCCTCCTTCAACAGACATGGAAGGCGTGGACACTATTGTCGGGGATATTGCTGAGGAGGCCGCGGCGAAGGCCAGCAGGATTATGGCTGAGGAGGCCGCCAAAGACGCTGACGAGGCCGCCGCCAACGAAGCCGCCAAGGGTGCCGCCGGGGCCGCCAAGGCGACCGGCGAGACTTCTGCCGAGGGCGCCAGCGGCGGACCTGCCGGTGAGGCCGGCAAGCCCTCCGCCGAGGAAGAGGTGGCGGGTGACCAGCCTCCCTCCTCCTCAACCTCGGGCCCCGGCAGATATCTGAAGGTGGGCGACGATCTCTTCGTCCACCTCCCAGGGGCGTCAAGCCAGGCGCCCGCCGAAGGGGAAGTTTTTGACGGCGAGGTGCTTGCCGCCACCGGGCTCGAGGTGGTTGATGAGCCGGGCGTTGGTGGCAACGGTTCTCCAGAAGAGCAGTTTTTCCGTGCCATGGGGACCAATTTCCGGAAGCTCCAAGTGCTCTACCGTGCTCGCCTGGACAAGGTCAAGTCCAGGATGGCAACGGTGGACAACGCAGAGGTGGACTTCAAGGCGTGCGTTGCCGAGACGCAGACCTGGTTCCACCAGACTCGCGAGGAGCAGAGGGCCTTTCAGGAGAAATTGGCCGAGCGCGATGTGGAGGTCACCATGAAGATGGCCGACATCGAGAAGGCCCAGGAAAAGGCGGTGAACTTGGCTGCCGCGGCCGAGGCCGCCTGGATCCAGCATCAAGCCACCTTGGATTCCCAGGAAGAGGATCTCTCTGCGCGTGAAGCGAAGCTTGCCGCAACGCTTCGCGGCAAGGATGAGGAGCTCGAGGCCCTTGTCGCGCAGCGGACTCGCGAGCTGGAGAAGAGGCACAAAGAGGCACTCGACGTGCCTTGGTGGAGGCGCAAGGAGCAGTCATTAGTAGGACTGGGGAGCTCTCCGACGCGCAGAACTCCAGCAGAGACCTCAAGCTGAAGCTGGAGGATCTCGAGAAGATGTTGTCGGAGAGCAGGGCTCGGGAGGAGACCTTGACCAGGAGCCTCGAGGAGGAGAAGCAGCTGTGGGCGAACGAGGCCGCCTCCCACCAGGAATATGTGGCGGGTGAGAACAGGTGGATCAGCCATCTGGAGGTCATAGCCGGCAGAGTTACCTCACAATTGGCCACCATGGGGTTGCCAAACGTGAGGTACACCCCCGAGCGCAGCGGGACCGTCAACGCCAAGCTGACCCAGTTCTTTGAGGGCGTCCTCAGAGCCTTGGCCTATCTTCACTCCAACAGGATGGCCACGCTGGCCGAGGAGGCCCGGCGACTTTGCCGGAGGGTCGTGACCAAGGTCCTCACCAAGATGGCGTACTGGAATCCCGATCTTAACTTCGCGGCCGCGATGAAGAGCTTGCCGGATGGTGCTGACCTCACGGTGCTCAAGGAGCACATCACGCCCATCACTGACTGCATCGACGAAATCAAGAGGGTGGAAGGCCAGCGCCAGGATTAGGCATCCCGTTCTTCTTCGCCGCTGCGGGTTCCCGACCAAGACAAATTTTATCTTTAGTTAGAACCGCAGCTATGATGTGATGTAATATAACTTTGAAGTACTCTTAATTTTCATGCATGTTATTTCCCCGTTCAATTCCTCTTTGTATGCGTGCCCTACGTTGATCGGGAAGGCTTGCCGGCGCGGAAGCCCCTAGCGGCGTTTTGGGGACGGATCCCCATGGCCAGCTGGGTACGCGTGCTACCGGACGAGCCACCTTTCCGTTCTGAATGCAGCCGCTCGAACTGTCGAGCTTGACTCGAGTCAGAATCGGGGGCGTTGCTGATCGCGGAAGGCTACTCTACCATTCTCGACGCGGCCGCTTGAGCTGTTGAGCGGACTTGAAACAAGGCAAGGGCATTGCCGATCGTGGTAGAGCCCCCTGGCATGCAGGTTTCTCATACAAAGCAAATATCTCCGGGGGGAATAACCTGAAATAAGAAGGGTAGCACAAATAAGGGTTCGGTGCAACTTAGCTTCTGTTTGCGATCGCTCGAGTGTCGATCTTCTGGCCTCCTTTCTTCTTCAAGGGTCACGAAGATGAAGGAGTGCCGGGCTAACTGCTAGAGCCGATTCTCACAACTGCGCCCCCTACCTGGCGCGCCAAAGATGTCGGTGAGAACGACACCTATGGGATCACAAGAATCCCTACTACGGTTGCGGGGCGCGGGGTCGTGAGAAGAGCGAATCAAACAGATAGCACACGGTTCTTTTATCTAGGTTCGGGCCGCGAGGATGCGTAAAACCCTACTCCTGCTTTGGTGGATTGTATATCTGCGTTCTTGAGCTAGCTATGGGGCGTGAGGAGCTCCAAAAAGCAAAATCCTTCTCCTGGTCGCCTCGGGCCTCCTTTTATAGGAAAGGGGTTGCCACAGTGGCACACAAGAGGTGGAAAGGAAACAGTGATGTGAGGTTATCCCTCGCATTACATGACAAGGCTCATTTAATGCGTCTTGCCCAGGTGTCCTTGCTTTATCGGGGACGAGGGAGAGCCCTGTCTCATCCGTCGCTGCTCCCTCTCGTGTCGACACGCGCCCTGGCCAGCGGCGCCCGCGGTGCCATGTAGGCAGGCAGGCAGCTAAGGTGGCGCAGTGGTGGGTCTCCACGAAGATCTGCATGCCGCCACGCAGGTGCCTGCCCAGCTGGTTGGGTCGGCAGCTGCATGTGAACGGCGGTGGAGGTTTGACTGGCGTGGGCCTGATGGTGGCCCTACGGGTGTTCTTGGCAAGGGCCTTGCCGGGCCCCGGCAAGGGTCTTGCCATGGCGCCTGCTGTCATCCCCGGCAAGGCTCTTGTCGGGGGCCTTGTGGTCCTCCTTGGCTGGGATCCCGCCAGGGATCATCATCTTCTAAAGGGTGTATCTGATCTTGAATGTCTTCACAGAGATCTGCATGCCACCACGGGGATGTCTCCCGAATCCTTGCCCCATGGGGGCAGTGGACTCAAGGGTGACTCACTCCGTAGGTGTGGGGTGAGCTGCCACGGCAAGGCTCTTGTCAGGTTTGCTAAAACCGCCTCCCGGCAAGGATCTTGCCGGGGGGGTCCAATTTGTCCCCTTTGCTCTTTGTGGTCTTGGTCTTGGCGTCGTTCTGCTTCTCCTGAGCTTCGGCCTTACCTTGGCTCACCTCCCTTGCTTTGCTCAGTGTGGTGGTGCCCATGGCTCAGACTGCCCGTGCACAGTTATAGGGGTACAAAAAGTGTACCCCTCTTTTTGTACACCGACAATAGGCATCACGTCCATGAGAAGTAGATCGAAACGATTCTGCATCTACTACTATTACTTCACTCATCGACTGCTATCCAGCATGCATCTAGAGTATTAAGTTAAAAACAGAGTAATGCCTTAAGCAAGATGACATGATTTAGAGAGATAAATTCATGCAATATGATATAAACCCCATCTTGTTATCCTCGATGGAAACGATACAATACGTGCCTTGCTGCCCCTTCTGTCACTGGGTAAGGACACCGCAAGATCGAACGCAAAGCTAAGCACTTCTCCCATGGCAAGAACTACCAATCTAGTTGGCCAAACCAAACGGATAATTTAAAGAGACTTGCAAGGATAACCAATCATACATAAAAGAATTCAGAGAAGATTCAAATATTATTCATAGATAGACTTGATCATAAACCCACAATTCATCGGTCTCAACAAACACACCGCAAAAAGAAGATTACATCGAATAGATCTCCACAAGAGAGGGGGAGAACTTTGTATTGAGATTCAAAGAGAGAGAAGAAGCCATCTAGCTACTAACTATGGACCCGAAGGTCTGAGGTAAACTACTCACACTTCATCAGAGGGGCTAGGATGATGTAGAAGCCCTCCGTGATGACGGCCCTCTTTCGGCGGAGCTCCGTAATAGGCCCCCAGATGGGATCTCGTGGATACAGAAAGTTGCGGCGGTGGAATTAGGTTTTTGGCTCCTGTTCTGATCGTTTGGGGGTACGTGTGTATATATAGGAGGAAGAAGTATGCCGGAGGAGCAACGAGGGGCCCATGAGGCAGGGGGCGCGCCCTAGGGGGGGGCCCACCCTCGTGACTGCCTCTTTTGTTCCTTGGAGCAGGGTCCAAGTCTCCTAGATCACGTTCGGTGAGAAAATCACGTTCCCGAAGATTTTATTCCGTTTGGACTCCGTTTGATATTCCGTTTCTTTGAAACACTGAAATAGGCAATAAATAACAATTCTGGGCCGGGCCTCCGGTTAATAGGTTAGTCCCAAAAATAATATAAAAGTGGAAAATAAAGCCCAATATAGTCCAAAACAGTAGATAATATAGCATGGAGCAATCAAAAATTATAGATACGTTGGAGACGTATCAGCACCTAGGCGCAAGAGGGAACAAACATCAGGGATAATGCTCGATAGGTTAACTAAATCTAGAGGAGGAAGAATGGAGATCCATTTTGAGGCAAGTTTAAAAAGGCCACGTGATGCTACAGAGTCAGCCAAGTTAGTATCAGAGGTAGCGGCTGCCGTTAGGTGTCATGTACGTATCCTCCCAACATGTATTCAATACAGGAATGACAAAGACGAAACCCAGTTCAAGACCTTCCTCGACCATTTATCTGTAAGTATGGTTATGTATGGAAACTAGTAATATCGTCTTGCTCTGTCCCATACTTTCTAGGTTGCTGATAATGAGACTCCCATAATTTTCAACAGATGAGGTTCAAGTTGGATAGCCAAGATGATGCAACCAGACAAGCTTGCACCTATGTTTTCAAGTCTGCTCTGCGACAGTATCGGTATAACTTGAGGAAGACTCACTTTGAAGGAAAGGCTAACAGTGAACTTTCCCATACATCTCCAGTGAAAAATATATCGGATGAAGACTGGAGGGGCCTTGTTAAACACTGGTCTGATCCGAAGTATCGGGTACATTATATATATGTGATCAAATCACATGTTGAAGTCCTATTTACGCATGTGCCACACAAATCTATCTTCTTGTAGGTGAACTGTTCAAAGAACAAGGCCAACCATACGAAAGTGAAATTCCAACAGACGACAGGATCTCGTAGCTATATTGCACACTCCGAGGCTCTTGTAATTAGCTACCTTGTCACTCTTTTCGCTGTAACATATTATCAGATCTATATTGACTTGTTCGAAATGCAGAGGAAAGCCCGCAAGGACCAAAAAGTACCTGAACCAAATGCTGTGGAAATCTTCAAGGACCGTCACGCTAGCAAGAATAAGGGCATGACTACACCAGTCAAATCTGCTGTTGTAAGTCCTTAATCCTCATGCCTTTTAACTACTACTTACTCTGACTTGTGCCTTGAACTGCATGGTTTGCAGCCAATGTCTATTACTCTTTTCAATTTTATACACAATTATCTTAGCGTATCATTGCACCTTACAAGGTTTAAAAGAGAGGAGTGATGTTCCTTTGATCTTGACCCGTAATCTAGTTCCGTGCTGGACTTGCCCACACAACATTACAATTCCCTGTTTGTCTGTTCTCAGTTGTTTTGTGATATGAATGATGTCATACTATGCTTACCGTATTATAAACTTCATCTCTTTATCCTTAGCCCTCAATACAATGTGAAGAAATAGACAATACATTAGTGATGGTACATGGTCATATGTTTGGAACCTGGTTTTATTATGTACTTTGCAATAAAATACAACTAATATTTTACATGGGTTCACCAGAATAAGTTATGTATATAGACCAAAGCTATTTTGTTTGGTTTTGCTTCCTCCTTAATATCTTCTGTTCTGGTACTACTAATGTAAAACCTCAACTTTTCAGCGAGCTATGGAAAATGGTGGAACCGCCACATTCTGAAGGTGGCGAGGCAACTATAACCGCAATGTCAGCTCTTGCTGCAGTGGGTCAGTACCTGTCCACTAATAGTGCCAAAAGCACGTTCCTGTGTAATACTGGATTGGTTGTAAAGGCAATATCGTCCAAACTGCCTCATGATCAAGATATGCAAGCTCAAAGCAATGTTGTATCTGCGCTCCAGACACAAGTCTATTCCCTAACAGAGACCCTTTGTGAAACAAGGAGAAACATTGCTCAATGTCGTCAAGATATGCATGGTTTTGAAACCAGACTATCAGACATTTGCTATGTTGTTCAGGAGCCTAGGGGAAATTAAGGCGAGGGTTATGGTGCTCCATCAGACAATACATCATGAAAACGTAACAGTTAGGTCAAATGAACTGAGCTTTTGAACTTCTGGTGGTGCATTTATCTGCTAGACTGTTAATTTTTATGCCAACCTTCCTTTTGTTATATAGTTGTAATTTTTTTGGTGTGATACAAAATTTATTCTTAACGTGCAGCCACGAGCTGAAGAAAACAGCAGGCCATTTTTGTATAGTGTAGGGTGTTCCCTATATTTGCACTGGTGGCGATCTATGATGCCGAGTGGATGTAATCTATGCAATCGCCTTAATAGCCTAGCATTAGTTTCGGCCTTATTTATTTCCTAGTCTTCTTTTTCCTTGGTTTGCTAGTGGCCGCAACTACCATGGGCCATATACGGGCCGTCGATAAATGGGCCTGTAATCAGTGGGCCTCGGGCCATCGGATAAATGGGTCTACATGGACCGTAATCGGGCGTAATTGGTATCGGCCCAGCATGGTAATAGGCTGTTAACAGGCCATAGGACAGCAAAGGCTTAATTCTATCACAGGCATAGCGGGTCGTTAATGGGCCAGAATATAGGACGGGCTGGAAACGGCGCAACGGGTTAACAGGCTAGAAACGGGCCGACTCTTGCCATGGGCCAAATTTGGCCCATTAGGGTAACAAGCTAGTAACGGGCCAACTCTTGCCATGGGCCGAATTTGGCCCATTAGGGGAACAGGCCAATAACGGGCCGACTCTTTTCATGGGCCGAATTGGGCCCATTAGGGGAGCAGGCCAGTAACGTTCCAGAAGTAATCGAGGGCCGAAAAGGAGCCCAAGAACGTATGGGCCGTCAATAGGCCGAAAGCTAACATGGGCTGGAAACGGCCCATGTAAATCGCGGGCCGTTAACGGGTATAAACAAAATTATTGTTCATTATGGGCTAGAGTCACCGTGGGCCTGTAAAGGGCCGAAAGATAAGAAGGCCTCATATGGGCCGAAAGACGTCGTGGGCCATACATGGGCCGAAAGTGAAATGGGCCGGTGTTATATTCGACGGCCCACATGACGTTGTTGGGCCGATTTTCTTTAGGGCCTAACGGGCCGTAAGTTAACGGGCCGTAAAATGGGCTATTTGCGAAGAGACTGTTAATAGGCTTTTCATGGGCCAGCCCGTTAACTTTTGACCAAGTCAGACGGGTCGGCTTTGTAAGCTAAATGGGCTAGTGGTGGGCCGTGGCACGTGTCGACATATCATAGGCGCCTATCTGACCCACTGACGAGCTGACACAAGTTTCGTCCGGCCAATAAGAATTTTACACGTGGAAATTTCCCATTGGTTGGGGCTGTTAACGGGTTATCGGATCCAAAACCTGACCCGATAGCTTAACGGTCTCCCGTTACGGTGGATGCCACATGTCGGTCACCCTTGACGAAAGAACTTCTGTGACGCGTGATTTACTGTCATGGTAGTGGACACTTTCGTGATGATAATTTTGGTAATGTCATGGAACACTTCTACGACAGCACAGGTATGACTATCTTGATTCTGTCATAAAATTTTCATGGATGTACATGCATGACAAAAAACGCGACCTACTGTGACAAACACGTATCATCACAGAAGTGTATTTTTTTGTAGTGAGAGAAGATTCAAATATTGTTCATAGATAGACTTGATCATAAACCCACAATTCATCGGTCTCAACAAACACACCGCAAAAAGAAGATTACATCGAATAGATCTCCACAAGAGAGGGGGAGAACATTGTATTGAGATCCAAAAAGAGAGAAGAAGCCATCTAGCTAATAACTATGGACCCGTAGGTCTGAGGTGAACTACTCACACTTCATTGGAGGGGCTATGGTGTTGATGTAGAAGCCCTCCGTGATGGGTACCCCCTCCGTCGGACCTCCGGAACAGGCCCCAAGATGGGATCTCGTGGATACAGAAAGTTGCGGTGGTGGAATTAGGGTTTTGGCTCTGTCTCTGATCGTTTGGGGGTACGTAGGTATATATAGGAGGAAGGAGTACGTCGGTGGAGTAACAGGGGGCCCACGAGGGTGGAGGGCGCGCCTGGGGGGTAGGCGCGCCCCCTATCTCGTGGCCTCCTCCTTTGTTTCTTGACGTAGGGTCCAAGTCCCCTGGATCATGTTCGGTGAGAAAATCATGTTCCCGAAGGTTTCATTCCGTTTGGACAATGTTTGATATTCCTTTTCTTCGAAACCCTAAAATAGGCACCAAAAAACAGCAATTCTGGGCTAGGCCTCCGGTTAATAGGTTAGTCCCAAAATAATATAAAAGTGGATAATAAAGCCCAATAATGTCCAAAATAGTAGATAATATAGCATGGAGCAATCAAAAATTATAGATATGTTGGAGACGTATCAAAATTGCACCTTGGTAAGAAGTGGGGTTTCTTCATCTTCGGGCAGCGGAGCCGGACTATAAATCCGTCCCGCTAGATTGACCCAGGCCTGAAAAAGAAATTTACAAGCAGGCTTAGTATCCTTCCTCGAAGTATGTCCTTAAAGACTACACCTTGATGACTTACCGAATTGGCCTGACGCTTAAAGTTGAGCCCACGATCTTTGGTAAAGAGAGGCAGCGTCTCGCTTCCCTTGAAGAGCACCTTCCAGATATCTTCGTGCATTGTGCCAAAGAGCCTTAGCAGCGTCTGGTGCTCGGCCGGATTGAACTCCCACAAATAACAGGTCCGGCGCTGACATGGAATGACCGGGCGTACAAGCATGACCTAGATCACATCAACGAGCTTGATCTTCTGGGTCATCATATTCTGGAGGCACGTTTGGAGCCCCATGATCTCTTCCAGAGATCCCCAGGTCAGGCCCTTCTCCTGCCAGGAGGTAAGCCGCATCGGGACTCCGGATCGAAAGTTGGAAGCCGCCGCCCAGTTGGCGTCGCCTGCCTCGGTGATATAGAACCACCCCGATTGCCATCCCTTCACCATATCTACAAAGGAGCCTTCAAGCTAGGTAGTATTGGGCATCCTGCCCACCATGGCACCTCCGCACTCGGCCTGTTGGCCGTACACCACCTTTGGCTTTACATTAAAAGTCTTCAGCCATAAGCCAAAGTGAGGTGGGATGTGGAGAAAGGCTTCGCACACAACTATGAATGCGGAAATATTGAGGATAAAATTGGGGGCTGGATCGTGGAAGTCCGACCCATAGTAAAACATCAATCCACGGACAAATGGATGAAGAAGGAATCCCAGCCCACGGACGAAGTGTGTGAGAAACACAACCCTCTCGTGGGGTTCGGGGGTAGGGACGATCTTCCCTCTTTCCGGGAGTCGGTGAGCAATCTCATTGGCTACATAGCCGGCCTCCCGGAGCTCCGTGATGTGCTTGTCCTTAACGGAGGAGGCCGTCCACTTGCCTCCAGCTCCGGATCCAGACATGATTGGAGTGTCTTCTTGTACAAGGAAAAGCCGAAAGCTTGGGCGCTAGAGCTCAAGGACGGAAGGACTGGAGATGAAGAAGGGTGTGGGTGAAGGAAGAGTGTCCTTATCCCCTTATAAAGACCACGAATATCAAGCGCCTGCCCGCTCGCCTTGAACTTGCTTATTCCCGAGAGTCGTGCAAAATGACACGGTTGGGTTATCCACGCCCGTATTGATGAGAATCCCATAATAAGGGGGGCACGATCTCTGCTTTGACAAGACGTGCCAATGACAACCGCGTCTCGCAACATGGAGCGGTGGACGAAAAACAGTTCGAAATTACGGCCGGACAAACGCGATGTCATATTGTAAAAGCTGTCAACAGATTAGACTTGTGTAAGAATGTATGTTCTCTCTGCGGTTATATATGGCGTGTGTGACAGGTCCGGATACAGTCATCGCATCCGAAGACAATCTTGAAGTTCGGAAAGAAGGGAACCCGCCTTGCAATGCTGAAGACAAATCTGCGCGCCGGACTCCTCGTCATTGAAGCCAGGTTCAGGGGCTATTGAGGGACTCCTGGACTAAGGGGTCCTCGGGCATCCGGCCTGTTATCTATGGGCCGGACTGATGGGCCGTGAAGACATGAAGGCCGAAGACTGCACCGTGTCCGGATTGGGCTCTAGTTGGCGTGGAAGGCAAGCTTGGCGACTGAAGATTCCTTCTTATGTAACCGACTCCATGTAAACCCTAGATCCCCTCGGTGTTTATATAAACCGAAGGGGATAGTCCGGAAAGGACACCACATATATTCATTACCATACCCACATAGGCTAGACTTCTAGGGTTGAGCCATTATGATCTCGTGGTAGACCCACTCTTGTAACACTCATATTCATCAATATCAATCAAGCAGGACATAGGGTTTTACCTCCATAGAGAGGGCCCGAACCTGGGTAAACATTGTGTCCCCGTCTCCTGTTACCATCGATCCTAGGCGCACAGTTCGGGACCCCCTACCCGAGATCCGCCGGTTTTGACACCGAAAGGAACCTCTTCCCATTGCAACATAAATAGATCAAGTTGGCCAAACTAAACCCAAATACCGGAGAAGAAATACAAGGCTATAAGAGATCCTGCATATAAGAGATCAAAGAAGCTCAAATAACCTTCATGGATAACAAAAGATATGACTAATCATAAACTCGAAGTTCATCAGATCCCAACAAACACACTGCAAAAAGAATTACATCATATGGATCTCCAAGAGACCATTGTAATGAGAATCAAGAGAGAGAGAGAGATGAAGCCATCTAGCTACTAACTACGGACCCGAAGGTCTACAAAGAACTACTCACGCATCATCGGAGAGGCACCAATGGAGGTGGTGAACCCCATCCGAGATGGTGTCTAAATTGGATTTGGTGGTTCTAGACTCTGCGGCGGCTGGATGAATATTTCATCGACTCCCCTAGGGTTTTGGGAATATTTGGGTATTTATAGAGCAAAGAGGCGGTCCGGAGGGCACCCGAGGTGGGCACAACCCACCAGGGTGCGCCTGGGCCTCCTGGCGCGCCCTGGTGGGTTGTCCCCTCCTCGGGACTCCCCCCAGGTGCAACCAGGGCCCAACATGTTACTTTTGTTCCATAAAAAATCTCTGTAAAGTTTAATGGTATTTGGACTCCATCTGATATTGATTTTCTGTGATGTAAAAAACACGGAAAAAACAGGAACTGGCACTTGGCACTATGTCAATAGGTTAGTACCAAAAAATGATATAAAATGACTATAAAATGATTATAGAACATCCAAGATTGATAATATAACAACATGGAACAAACAAAAATTATAGATACGTTGGAGACGCATAACTCACTGACGCAAAAACCAGAGATATCATTGAATCTAACATGAAAAGGATGTTGCGGATAAACTGAGCTTTTGCTGATTTGATAGTAGAATCTAAAGAAGAAGCTACTGACACTGAATTAGATGATGAAGAATTCTACAAAAGGATTGGGAGAAGCAACATATGTTGCTATTGAATCATCGAAGAACTTCGTCGAATCAGACACTGATAGTAATGATTCAAGCATTGATGAACCAATCACCTTTTGTCTCATGGCAAAATCTTTAAAGGATCAGGTATCATCCAAATACCTAAGATCCATGAACGAATATTATCCTGAATATATATCTTATGCCAAGCTGGTCAAGATTGCTAAATCTCCACATGATGAAATTGAAATGCTTGAGAGAAATCTCAGGAAAACTGAAGTATTACTAGTCGAAGAGATGGAGAAGAATCAAAAGTTGATTGAAGAGCAAGATGCTTTTTCATCAACTATTGATAACCTTACCATTCGATATGACTCACTCGTAGTTGACTGCGAGAGTTTGTCAAATGAACTCCTTAACAAGAATCAAGAACTCGTGTGACTGAAACAGTCGCATAATGAGCTGGCTTCAGAAAAAGCTTCTCTCTTTGCCGAGCAATCTGTTCAACTTCATGATGGTTGTGTACCCCCATGCTTAACTTGCCTAAAACGTAGCAATGCATATTCTCATGCTGAAACTTCTAATGTTGTGAAAGAGAATACCGCTACTACTATGAATGGTACCACTAATCCCTCTTCCGAGGATTTTGCTGCTATTACTGAAGAGAATTCCAGGTTAAGAGGCTTACTTGAGACTGGAATGCTAAGGAGCCTGAAAGGGCATCAAACCTTATGTGATGTGCTCAAGAAGTCTATACTTCACAAAAATTCTCAGAAAGAAGGATTAGGTTTCGAAAATAAACTTAATGTGGATGGATCATACATGACTCCCAAACAATATCCTCGTACGACTTGGACTCGAGCAAGTAGTAAAACCCTCAAACCTGAAACTCTATCTGGTTATCTTTCGCCCATTTCTGTTGATACTGACGTGTCAAATGACTCAAATTACAAACTCTTCAAGCAAAAGAATGGTAATATTTTCGCTCGATATGTTGGAGCTAACTACAGAGTAGGCTCACCCAAGAAGCAAATTTGGGTGAAGAAAAGTACCATTGAAAATTTAGTTGTTACTGCTAACCTGACTTTGCAGGATAATCATCAACGAAGAAATGTTTATCACTCCAATTCTACTCATATATCATTCACGAATGATTATCACCCCATGCTACACCAGAAGGAGTACTTGCATACTTCATCAAATCATTACACTCATGTATCAGGAAACAACTTCACTGCCTATTCATATGATTATCATCATAATGCACAGGTGTCTCGCAGGACTTGCCGAAGAAATATTCCAAGCAAGGCAAAGAAGATGAGATCCTCTCCTCCCACACAAGTGTGGGTAGTGAAGAAGAACTAAGCACCTCTTGCAGGAAACCTTCTCAGGCATATCCCATGTTTATCTCAAGCCCTGAGATCATTTATTGTTGGTGTTTGTCTTTATGAGTTTCTTTTTCTTGCAGTGTTTGTGTTTTGGTTTTGTTTGTGTTGTGCCTCGAGTCTATGCCTTTTCTGGTTTTTACTCAGTCTCTCGTGTCACAAACATGCACCTTGATCTGAAGAAGATTTCACCCCTATGTCCTTGATTGCGAATGAAATCAACTTCATTTTCCTTCTATTTTAGCGCTTGCGTTTCCTCAAACCCGTCAGCATCCAGTTCAGTTACCAATATTTTCACAGGAAATGGCTGACAAGTGCCCACGATCTCTTGATCGTGATCTCGTCCGTTGAATGTGGAACATCCCGAGTATTTTGTCTATAGATTTCGGAGTGGGCGGTTTGTCCCTCGGGCTATATATAAACCCTCGTCTCTGGTTTCTTCTTCCATAGCTCATTCCCTGTTCGGCCTCAAACCCTACTCTCGCACTCCTCCCGGGCCCAAGCTCGAAGCAGCATCGACGCCAAGCCTCGTTGTGCAACTCTGGTGAAGCTCCGTCAACGTTGATCACGCCAGTGCGGTAACTCTCCTCATCCGTGCTGCCATAGTCGATCTGTTTCGCCAAGTTAGGACATTCAAATCTAGAACTTGCTCTACCCACTTCCTGTTCTAGAGCAGTTCATTCCGACGCCATTTTTTTCTTGTGTTATTCAATGCGGTAGATCTTCTAGGTTCTCTAAGTTGTGACATGTACGGTTTGTAGTTGTTCCTCGTACTAGTCTCTAGGATCTAGGGTTCACTGTGTATACTCGAAAGATTAGAGGAATGGTTTTACTGTCTTATGGCATATCGCAATTCCTTTGATGATATCTTGCAAGTATATGCCTTGAATCCCTTGCTTCTTCCTGAAAAACCATCTGTTTTGAGTTAAATTTTCTCTGTGCATGCTTGTGCTTCTTCTGTGCTTTCTTTCGATTTTCTATTTTCCTTCGGGAGTGGTCATGGAAAATAACTCGGATGAGCATTTTGGTTCAGAGGAAGAAATCCCTCAGCGGCCAAGGGTGGCTGACAAAGTAAAATTGGTCGAAAGAAAATCAGCAAAGCCACCAAGAGCACCGAAGAAAAAGGCCGAATCCGAATCTGCTGAAGAAGACGATGATGTTCCCTCAGCTCAAAGTCAGCCAGAGGATGAGCTAGTCACAGACTCCAAAAACATACAGGGCTCCACCTGGTGTGGAAACTGCTCAAGAGAGGAACAACAAACTACAAAAGATTCGTCGTCATTGGGCGAAGAAATGGTTTAATTATGAGAACATCCGAAGGAAATACCAGATCTTGTTTGCATTCACTCTGCCTTGGAATGATTGAATCGCAAAGGGATGCCTTGCACAAGATGATGAAAAAGTAAGGCCAGCTCCGCCTCCCAACATGCATGCCAATTCCTTGAAAACCATAATTGATTTTCCCGAAGAAGTTGCAAAAAAGGGAAAAGTCCAAGGCCAAGCGTGAGGCAAGGCTTACTTACTAAAATCAAGTGAAACAATGAAATGTTGAGTTGACTCAACATGATGTGATCGAAAAGAAGGAAAGGGCGTCTGCCTGTAAAGAAAAGAAGAAGAGGAAGTATATTTCTCCTCATGTTCCAAAGAAGAAGTTCGTTGCAACAAATCAAGGGAAGTTGCTCCTACCTCATCCGCTGAGGATTCGTCTGATGATAATGCTAGTGAATAAATTCCCATGTATGATCAGAAAGCGCTACTCGACAAGCCATACCAAACCCCATCTCCAGCAAAGATTTCACCACCAGTGGGATCTTCACCAAGACTTGCTCCCGTCCCCTCAGAAAAACCTTCGGGTTCTGCTGGCCCAGTGTCGAAGAAAAAGCAGATTACTGATGAGAAAGCTACTGCTCCTGCCAAGAAGGCGAAGAAAATCATTCATGTGTCCACAGAGTAATATGATTTTGATCTTATATTCGACATCATTGAAGGTGCCTTGTCGCTGTCAAAACCGGCGGATCTCAGGTAGGGGGTCCCGAACTGTGTGTCTAAGGCGGATGGTAACAGGAGGCAGGGGACACAATGTTTTACCCCGGTTCGGGCCCTCTTGATGGAGGTAAAACCCTACATCCTGCTCGATTTATTCTTGATGATATGGGTATTACAAGAGTTGATCTACCACGAGATCGGAGAGGCTAAACCCTAGAAGCTAGCCTATGGTATGTTTGTATGTTGTATATGATCTATCGACTAGCCTGGCCTCGGTTTATATAATGCACCAGAGGCCTAGGATAACAAGAGTCCTAGCCAAATACGCCGGTGGGGAGGAGTCCTTGTCTTGATCGCCAAGTCTTGTGGAATCTTCCTTGTATGCGGCAACTGTCCGAACTGGCCCATGAGTATGCGGCCATGGGGGTCCTCGGCCCAATCCAACTGATCGGGAGACGACGTGATGAGTACCCCCTAGTCCAGGACACCGTCAGTAGCCCCCTGAACCGGTCTTCAAGTTAGGGACCCTCCTTGATTCTTACGAACTGTTCTTCATCTTCGGTCGTCGGTCTTGAAAACTGGTTCCACAAATCTTCTCACCTCCGATCTTGAGGATCGCCGAAATGCATTCGACGAGTTTACACATCGGGTATCCGAGGAGCCCCTTTAAGTTTCCGGCCTTTATCAATGCCTTGTTATTTTTATGCCGCACCTCGGGTTTGAAGTTATTCCCGGGCGGCAGCGTCCTCTTGCGTCCGAGCTCCAACGCCGAACTACATTCGAGGTATCTTTTGCAGCCGAGCACCAACGCCAGATCGCTTCACAGCTCTAACGCCAGAATGTATCCGAGCTCCAACGCCGGACTATGTATCCGAGCTCCAACACCGGACTATGTATCCGAGCTCCAACGCCGGACTGCATCCGAGCTCCAACGCCGGACTGTATCCGAGGTGGCGCAAATCACATTGGTTCAAAGAAGTTTGAAGGAGTTTAGCCGAGCTTAATGCTGGAAATGCCCTCTATGGAGCCAGCCACTAGCGCCCGAGCTTTATGCCAGACTGCTTCCGAGGTGGTGCACCACCCCGAATGTGGGCCGATTTTTGTTAATATTTTTGATTGGTGCAATTTATTCACTGCCGAGATATATAGCCAGTAGCCCTCAAGGTGGGTATCGGTCTAAAACCCGAGATGCACATGAAGGATGACATAAGACCGCAGATCCCAATAGTCACTGAGACTCAGGTTGATTTGCAAAATCGGTCTGAGGATCAAGTCCTAGCTCGGCAGAATACTTCGGGACACAAAAGGCGGCGTGTTCAGTCCTCAAGACTCAGGTTGGGTGCGGCCGACCAACCCGAGGATCAAAATCTCCTCGGAAACTGTATTACACTTAAAATTTTCTGCATTGGACAGGCAACGCAGTAGCCCCCGAGACACTGGTCGGGTGGCAACACCAGATTAGGGGATTGATGTGCCCCTTTAATATTTGTAAATAATAAGCCCGAAGCCTAGTAGCCCTCGAGCCTTAATGCGGGCACGGGTGACCGGATTAAGGATTGATATCCATAGTAAAATCACAAATTATGTGTAATGACTCTATGTATCCAAGTACTTTACGTCATTAATGCTCGGATCCGCATTGTACAAAACTTTGTTGACCGACCATCGACTTCCACCTCCTCGGCCAATAGCCGAGAAGTGTTTGTCCTACTTTATAAAGCCTTTATGAGGGCAAAGATTTACAACAAACAAGGCACTCTGGCCATATGGTTTTATAAACAAAGGTACGCAGAGAGATATGTTATATTACTGTTTAACAGAAGAAATCTCTTCCAAAGAAAATAGTCCCGCTATCGGTTCCTTTCTTTGGGTTGTCATGCTAAGCATGATCATGAAACCTCAGCTCCAATGTAAGAGCAAAATATCGAGGACTTAGTTTGGGAGGCCAGTTAATAGCCCCTGGTAGTGTTCGGCGACAGTCGAGGTCAAGCCGTAAACACTTCGGTCATTGTTATGAATGGCCCGTCATTTAACACCGTCATCGGATCGCTGACCAGTTTACACTTATTGTGACAGTCAGTTTTCGGCTTTCTCCACTAAGGTGCTTAACCATGTGAGCTGGTAGCACAATCGCAGTGGTTCTCCCTTTTCACACCTAGCCGAACAAAGCGGAACGTAGGAGGCAAGCGCAGGAGCCAGGCAACCCAACTATTGACTGAAGACACAATTCGAAACCGATGCATATATAGCAATATCCGAGAATGTTTTTGCCGAATCTCTAAAGGTGTCCGGCATTACACTGCGAGACTTGTGCTGAAAACACACAAATAGTTTAAAAGTGCCATAATCTTGGAAACCAAAAAACATTAGTAAAAACTTGACGTCTGAACAAGATCAAGTGTTCGGTGCCAATCCAAAAATTGGCCTTAGCAAAAGAAGTGCTTCTGTCGTGCTTTAACATGATACATCATATCTCAAGACTTCAAGCGGGTCAGCCTACGGCTTCAACCTCCTATCCCGAGGGCGGAGTACTTCTCATTAGGCCAGTTTAGCAAACTAAACTCTAGCGGCTTTGAGAGAGAAATTAGGCTCCCCGGCTAGTGACCACATGCTTGTGTCGAAAAAAGGAGTGATAGATAATAATAATAATAATAATAAAACTTTGCAACGACTAAGAAGAAGAACACTTATCATAAAACGACTCATATAAATTTAAGAGCCCCTAAGTGACTTGGGTAAAAGAATGATTGCATGTACCGAAGTACTTATATCATATCTATGTTCAACCGAACTTTAAACGCGTCTTAAACGACTGTCGGCTTCTCCCTATTCAGTCAAGGACCGAAAAGTGTTATGTACTCCATCTGTCGAGAATATCGACGGTGTTTCCAATAACCAGGCAATCAGGCCATAAGGCTATAACAGACAAAGCGCGCTCAGGGAACTTATGCTATATTACTACGAAGTGTAAGAAGCATCTTCGAAGAAAATAGTACCCCCACCGATACCTTTCTTCGGTGCTCATTGTTATTATGAGACTTGTGCAATAGATTTTTTATACTCATGAGTTCCGTTGTGTGCCGACCATCATTGAAAACTATAAGAGCGCTAGCTTTCGGCTTCACCCAGTCCGAGGTCCGGCTCGGATGACCCGATCGTGACAATCGCAGAGGTGCTCCCTTTACTCCCTAGCTGAACAATCGGGAACGTAGGGGTAAACACAGGAGCGAGGCAACCCAGCTTGCAAATCGCTTAAGTCAATATGGTGCATATTGTGGCGTAATACACGAACAAGGAACGAAGCCGTACAAGTATAATCATATGCAAGAGGAAAAGCTTCATGAAGGAAGCCCCCAAATGAATTGGGTATTTGAATTTATGTGTCACAAACAAAGTTTGGACAAGGAAATTTTTTACAAGCAACTTTTTTCCAAAAAGTATAATGCTTGGTCGAACCGAACACAAGTTAGAAATTAAAGCTTTGAGCATGAAAGCGACTTAGCTGGTTAATGTGTTCAGTATTGATGACGCGGTCCTAGCTTGATGCGGGACAAGGTTCCATCCGCCAAGCCGGTCCCGAGGTGGCGGAGCGGAGAGCTCGACACGTCGAAGTGGTGACATAGCACGGTCAATGCAGACCAGCAGAGTGACGCCGAAGTCCCCGGATCATTTTCCTGTGCACAAAAAATAGTGCAAACCGGAGATAATAGTAATAATGATAATTAAAAAAAATCGTTGCATAATAAATAATTTATGCAAAGTGAGTAATAAAAGAAATATGGCCTGGCGCCGAAGTCAATGTCGATGCAGGGCGTCGGCGTGATGCTGTAAAGGCGTGGCAAAGCCTGAATTCACAGGTCGGTCTGAGCTCCGGATGCGGCGTTCGCCAGACTATGTACGGAAACTGACCGAACCACCATGCGACTGTCGTTAATGCGGCCACCATTTGATAGAACTGTGTACATATGATGGACAAACCAGAGTAATAATTCCTTGGGAAAAATGAACCCAAACAAACAAAAAATACTGGGATTAATAGCACCTGGTTTATTTGTTGTAGCAATCCGAAGGAAGGTGATTCCCAAAATTGGGACTCGATCCGCACACCCATTGCCTGATGGGCGATAAAACGACGGCATGGCAATGCTGGCAAAGGTTGGCTCGCCGAGGCAAAGCCCTCGGTCCAGCTAACGTGACGGAGCTGGTCGGCTAGTGACGCCGAAGTGTCCGAAGTAGGTTGTTGAAGAGATGGCAAAGCCCCCGGTCCAGCCGAGATGTCGAAGCCTCGATGTCAACCGATGAGTCGAAGTAGGTCGACGTGATGGACACCACCTTGAAGAAGCAATAGTGCGGCCCTATCGATGCAGGTCGTGACGTGGTCGATGCCGGCTTGATGAAGCGACCATGCGGCAATGCTGGTATGCCCGCTCCCTGTAATCCGTAGGGCGGCGATGTTGGTGATGATTTATCTTTTGCAATGCCGGACTCTAGTTCGGCTTGCTGAGATGATGATCCGAAGAAGTTGAGCTCGGCTCAACAAAGTGACGACGTGTCTAGCGCAGGTTGGCAGCCGTGGAGCAATATTGCCGGACTGGTTTGACACCAGCGTGATGTTGAAGATCATGTTCAAAAGATCTTAAAGTTAGCGGGATGTGTTCGGATACAAAACACAATACCCCATACAAAACTTCCTTCAAAAGGGATGTCCGAAATCCCGTTCATAAAAAAGACGAACTCGGGTCGGATTCGTTTTCGCGCAGAAAACAGATCGGAAATGTGATGCACTAGTCGGAAGGTTCCCGGAGTTTGGACGGTCGGATCGAGCTGAAATTTTGAGAGGTGGTAGATATAGGAATTCCGGAGCCGATCAACGGTTGGATCTTCCAAAGGACGTCCGCGCTAGAAGCTGGACACCACACCCTAAACTCGTCCAGATTCCCGTCCAGATTTGACAGGGCTCCGGTATATCGTGGATTGCCAGAGATTCCTCCATCGGAACTCGAAGAAATTTTTCAAGGTTGTTGCAGACTCAATTCCGCACAATTCCACTGAAGTAATCGTTAAAAAGACACTTGAGGAGGCAGTGGCGGCGGACACAAGTTTGCTGTCCAGAAAAACAGCACGGTCGCCTGAGGGCAATGTTGACGTTGAGCCCCCGGGCTCCCTGGATGATTCCTCCATGATCTTGATAGAGATCGGAGTTGATGTTTATAAATGCCCTCATCCGAACATGACGATCGGAGGTAGGGTGCAGTCCTTGGTCGAACCAAGGTGACCAGTCGAGCTAGTGACGAAGATGCCGAAGTCGAAGTTGATCTACAGGCGAGCCATCAACCTTTTGTCGAACACACAGCGGAACTCTCAATGAAAGCACCAATGTCGGTGCCAAAACTGGCGGATCTCGGGTAGGGGGTCCCGAACTATGCGTCTAAGGCGGATGGTAACAGGAGGCAGGGGACACAATGTTTTACCCAGGTTCGGGCCCTCTTGATGGAGGTAAAACCCTACGTCCTGCTCGATTTATTCTTGATGATATGGGTATTACAAGAGTTGATCTACCATGAGATCGGAGAGGCTAAACCCTAGAAGCTAGCCTATGGTATGATTGTATGTTGTATATGATCTATCGACTAGCTTGGCCTTGGTTTATATAATGCACCAGAGGCCTAGGATAACAAGAGTCCTAGCCGAATACGTCGGTGGGGAGGAGTCCTTGTCTTGATCGCCATGTCTTGTGGAATCTTCCTTGTATGCGGCAACTGTCCGAACTGGCCCATGAGTGTGCGGCCATGGGGATCCTCGGCCCAATCCAACTGATCGGGAGACGACGTGATGAGTACTCCCTAGTCCAGGACACCGTCATGCCTCATATGATGTTGATCTAGCTGATTTTGGCAGTTAGGGTCTGCCTAAAGATGTTACCGGGATGGTAGTAAAGCACTTCTCTGATCTGAAGGAAATCACCAAAGAACTCAACCAAGCTGTCAATGATAAGAAGCTTCTAGAGAAAATGAGAAGGGAAGCTAAATCTGAGTCTGAAAGAAAAGATGTGAACAAGGCAATTCTTGAGATCACCAAAGCCCTCACTACCATCAGGAATAACAAGATTGATTGGTACTCCATTATGAAGAAGGATGTCTCTCAGTTCTGTGATCGCAAAATCGAAGATATTTAGCATCAAGAAGATCTTGCTCGTTGCTACGTCTTGAGATTGCGTTGGTTTTCCCCGAAGAGGAAGGGATGATGCAGCAGAGTAGCGTAAGTATTTCCCTCAGTTTTTGAGAACCAAGGTATCAATCCAGTAGGAGCCCACGCTCAAGTCCCTCGTACCTGCACAAAGTGATAGCTACTGGCAACCAACGCGATTAGGTGTTGTCAAGCCCTTCACAGTCACTTACGAGAGTGAGATCTGATAGATATAATATTTTTGGTATTTTTGGTATAAAGATGCACAGTAAAAAGTAAAGGCAAAGTAAAAAGCAAAGTAAAAAAGCAAAGCAAAATTAAAGTAATGGAGATTGATATGATGAGAATAGACCCGGGGGCCATAGGTTTCACTAGTGGCTTCTCTCAAGAGCATAAGTATTCTACGGTGGGTGAACAAATTACTGTTGAGCAATTGACAGAATTGAGCATAGTTATGAGAATATCTAGGCATGATCATGTATATAGGCATCACGTCCGTGAAAAGTAGATCGAAACGATTCTGCATCTACTACTATTACTCCACTCATCGACCGCTATCCAGCATGCATCTAGAGTATTAAGTTAAAACAGAGTAACTGTAACGCCCTCGATGCGGCTATATCTCCCATGTGTCGAAGCACGACTTAGAGGCATAACCGCATTGAAAGCAATGTCGCAAGTGAGGTAATCTTCACACAACCCGTGTAATACATAAGGGAAAGAGATACATAGTTGGCTTACAATCGCCACTTCACACAATACATGAATAAAGCATTACATCATCCAGATACACTCAGGGTCCGGCTACGGAACCAAAATAAAAGAAGACTACCCCAAATGCTACACAGATCCCCGATCGACCCCAACTGGGCTCCACTACTGATCAACTAGAACGAAACAACACAAAGGACAAGATCTTCATCGAGCTCCTCCTTGAGCTTGGTTGCGTCATCTGCACGGTATCATCGGCACCTGCAAACTGGTTTTGGAAGTATTTAAGCTTATAGGAAGGGTAAAAGGTATGAGGTGGAGCTGCAGCAAGCGACTAGCATATATGGTGGCTAAACATACGCAAAATAGAGCGAGAAGAGAAGGTAAAAGCACGGTCGAACAACTATGATCAAGAAGTGATCCTAGAACAACCTACGCCAAACATAACTCCAACACCATGTTCACTTCCCGGACTCCGCCGAGAAGAGACCATCATGGTTACACATGCGGTTGATGTATTTTAATTAAGATCAACTTCAGGTTTTCTACAACCGAACATTAAAAATTCCCATCTGCCCATAACCGCGGGCACGGCTTTCAAAAGTTCAAATCCCTGCAGGGGAGTCCCAACTTAGCCCATCACAAGCTCTCACGGTCAATGAAGGATATTCCTTCTCCCGAGACATTCCGATCAAGCTCGGCATCCCGGTTACAAGACATCCTCGACAATGGTAAAACAAGTCTAGCAACACCGCCCGAATGTGCCGACAAATCCCGATAGGAGCTGCACATATCTCGTTCTCAGGGCACACTCAGATGAGACATCCTATGAGTAAAACCAACCCTCAGGTTGCCCCGAGGTGGCCCCGCAGTCTACTCGGTCGGACCAACACTCAAAGGAGCACTGGCCTAGGGGGGTTAAAATAAAGATGACCCTTGAGTCTGCAGAACCCAAGCGAAAGAAAAGGCTAGGTGGCGAATGGTAAAACCAATGTTGGGCATTGCTGGAGGAGTTTTATTCAAGGCGAACTGTCAAGGGGTTCCCATTATAACCCAACCGCGTAAGGAACGCAAAATCCGGGAACATAACACCGATATGACGGAAACTAGGGCGGCAAGAGTGGAACAAAACACCAGGCATGAGGCCGAGCCTTCCACCCTTTACCAAGTATATAGATGCATTAATTAAATAAGAGATATTGTGATATCCCAACAAAATATCCATGTTCTAACATGGAACAAGCTCCAATCTTCACCTGCAACTAACAATGTTATAAGAGGGGCTGAGCAAAGCGATAACATAGCCAAACAACGGTTTGCTAGGACAAGGTGGGTTAGAGTCTTGGCTTAACAATATGGGAGGCATGATAAGCAAGTGGTAGGTATCGCAGCATAGGCATAGCAAAAAGAGCGATCAACTAGCAAGCAAAGATAGAAGTGATTTCCAGGGTATGGTCATCTTGCCTGAGATCCCGCAAGGAAGAAGAACTAGTCCATGAAGAAGACAAACGGACGTAGACGAACGGGTGCTCACAAACGCGACGTTATCGAAACCAACCCGAAGAAGCAACACCGGAAAGAAGCACACAACATTGTAAACAACCATGACATAAGCATGGCATGATGCACAATCAAGTATGATGCATGTCCGGTTTAATGAAGCATGGCATGGCAAAATGCACAAACAATCCTACAAATTAAGTGGAGTTCAACATGCAACTCCGTTGCCTATTGACGAAACACCACATGCAAGTTATTTAGTTCAATCTCGTTTATGTACCCAACAATATTAAATGTTGTTAAACATGGCAAGAGGGTGAAGCAAATGAAAACTACCTATCTAGGCAAGTTTAAATGAGGTCGGAATGACAAACAACAAGTCCGGAAACTCCTCATGTACATATTTTGGTTATGGTACTGTTCTGCCCTAAACCATATTTTATAGTTGTTAAACATGCAAAGTGAGGCCACCATGTTAAACTAGGCATTTTTCCACCCCATTTATATATAAAGTTTATTAAAATCCGAGTTTCGGTTATTTAGTTATGAAATAAATCATTTTAGCAAGTTATTTAAGCAAATTTAAACAAGCAGCATTTTAAACATTTTTAACGTAGATGAAAGTTGCATATTATTAAACTAGATGAAAATCTAAGCAAGTTTCATATTAAGTTTGTTTTAATCTGATGCATGGTTGGAGAGTTATAAAATGCATGATGTTTTGGGGCTATACTGTAAATATGCAGTTTTCTGTAAATAGAGAAATTTGTCCTATGGAAAAAAACACATCACGGCCGAAACCGTTGGAACTGGGGTGCTCACCATGGGCTTCGGCCCGGTCCAGTGGTGAGGTGAGGCCAGCAGTGGGGGCGCAGCTGGGCCTCGGGCGCTGGCAGGCCGGCCACTCGGGCGCTGGATGGATCTGGCGATCGATCGGGTCAGCAAGGCAGGGCGGGTCAACGCGAGGCGCTCGTCCTCTGAAAGAAGAACAGAGGCAGCGACAGCCTGCTGGCAAGGAAGAAGACGGCGATGCATCAGACAGCGGCGACGCTGGAAGGTGCAGGGACGTCGAGGAACGGCAAAACGGGGCGGCACCGAGAGGATCTGGACAGAGGGGTCGAGGAGGACGACGGCGGTGAGACACGATAGCAAGGTTCGGATGGCCATGGCCGACTCCATGGGCTTGGCAGGGCGGCGCAGGTGGTCTCCTGTAGAGAGAGACGTGAGAGAGAGAGGAAACGGTAGAGGAAGAAGAGAGGACGACGGGGCCTTGAACCTGATGGCTCGAGGAGAGGTCAAAGGAGGCCGTGGGATCCTGCTCGTGCTGCTTCCCATCGCCGGTGGGGACGGATCGCGAGGAACACGGCGGAGCTCTGGATCGAGAGGAGCTTGGCTCTCTTCGGGTGTTGCACGACACGGAAGGGAGGCAGGGAGCAGCGGAAGGAGGAGACGCGCAGGGGAGGGGCGCCATGGATCCTGGGAGCATGCTCGAGCACCTCTTGTTCGGGCGCGGGGGTTGCGAGGACGAAGAACAGCGAGGTGGCGGCTCGGGCTCTAGTGGCGGGGTGAGGAGCTTAGGCAGGGAACAACGGAGATGCTGCAAGTGGAGGTGGATCGAGGAGGGGATGGATTCGAAGGGAGCCATGGGAGGCTCTGGTTGGGGGGGTTCAATGGATTGGGAAGGGGGAATGAGAGGATCCCGAGGTAGCTTGTGAGTTGGTGGCGGCAGCGGACACGGAATGGATGGGACATCCCCTAGGTTTTAGGGTTTTGTCTCAAATTAGACTAGGGGCTCTATATATATATGGAAAGAGGGGAGTTTAGGGTAGATTTGGACCCTCCGATCAAAATTGGGAAGTTCAAGAAAAACTAGGTTAGGAAGCCCAATAAACAAAACGGAGACGTTTTGTAGATGTTTGGGGATGATCCGGATCCAACGGTGACGACTGTCCGGGTCGGGTCCGGGACCGCTTTTCGGACGCGCACGAGGGGGTTTGATGCACTGAGCAGAGAGGGTTTCGGACTGTGCGATCGCATCGGACAACTCCGGAAGCAAAGAGGGGAAAGAGGATGGACTAGGTGGGCTGTGGCGAGACTGCGAGGGGGAGAAGAGAGAGAGGGACCGACATCTGTTTCCGGAGATCGAAAACGTCCGACGTTAGACCGGCTATAATGCCGCTATAGTTATCCGTTGGGGCGTCAAACGAACTCCGAATGCGATGAAATTTGACAGGCGGTCTATCTACACTATAATAAGACCACATGTCAACTCTCATCCCATTCCGAAAACATTTTCCGACCACTTATAAAATACTATTTCGGACATGCCGCGGGCGCGTGCGAGTGTGTCTGGGCTCAGGACGGTCAACGGACGGAAGTGGGGGAAACACGGACGGATGCATGTTTTGAAAACATGATGATGCAATGCGGATGATGACATGACAAGATGCAACACGCAAGCGAATGACAAGGAAACACCAGCGAATAACTGGAAGACACCTGGCACATCGGTCTCGGGGCGTCACAGTAACGCCTTAAGCAAGATGACATGATATAGAGAGATAAATTCATGCAATATGAAATAAACCCCATCTTGTTATCCTCGATGGCAACGATACAATACGTGCCTTGCTGCCCCTTCTGTCACTGGGTAAGGACACCACAAGATTGAACCCAAAGCTAAGCACTTCTCCCATGGCAAGAACTACCAATCTAGTTGGCCAAACCAAACGGATAATTCGAAGAAACTTGCAAAGATAACCAATCATACATAAAAGAATTCAGAGAAGATTCAAATATTATTCATAGATAGACTTGATCATAAACCCACAATTCATCGGTCTCAACAAACACACCGCAAAAAGAAGATTACATCGAATAGATCTCCACAAGAGAGGGGGAGAACTTTGTATTGAGATTCAAAGAGAGAGAAGAAGCCATCTAGCTACTAACTATGGACCCAAAGGTCTGAAGTAAACTACTCACACTTCATCGGAGAGGCTATGATGTAGAAGCCCTCCGTGATGACGGTCCTCTTCCGGCGGAGCTCCGGAACAGGCCCCAAGATGGGATCTCGTGGATACAGAAAGTTGCGGCGGTGAAATTACGATTTTGGCTCCTGTTCTAATTGTTTGGGGGTACATGTGTATATATAGGAGGAAGGAGTACGTCGGTGGAGCACCGATGGGCCCACGAAGCAGCGGGCGCGCCCTGGGGGGGGGGCGCCCCCCACCCTTGTGACCTCCTCTTTGATCCCTTGCAGTAGGGTCCATGTCTCCTGGATCACGTTCGGTGAGAAAATCACGTTCCTATAGATTTTATTCCGTTTGGACTCCGTTTGATATTCTGTTTATCCAAAACACTGAAATAGGCAAAAAACGGCAATTCTGGGCTGGGCCTCCGGTTAATAGGTTAGTCCCAAAAATAATATAAAAGTGGAAAATAAAGCCCAGTATAGTCCAAAACAGTAGATAATATAGTATGGAGCAATCAAAAATTATAGATACGTTGGAGACGTATCAGGCATCCCCAAGCTTAATTCCTGCTCGTCCTCGAGTAGGTAAATGATAAAAAGAGAATTTTTGATGCGGAGTGCTACTTGGCATAATTTCAATGCAAATCTTCTTAATTGTGGTATGAATATTCAGATTGGAAAGATTCAAAACAAAAGTTTATATTGACATAAAAATAATAATACTTCAAGCATACTAACAAAGCAATTATGTCTTCTCAAAATAACATGGCCAAAGAAAGTTATCCCTACAAAATATAGTCTGGCTATGCTCCATCTTCCCCACACAAAGTATTTCAATCATGCACAACCCCGATGACAAGCCAAGCAATTGTTTCATACTCTATCTTTTTCAAAACTTTTTCAATCTTCATGCAATACATGAGCGTGAGCCATGGATATAGCACTATAGGTGGAATAGAATGGTGGTTCTGGAGAAGACAAAAAGGAGAAGATAGTCTCACATCAACTAGGCGTATCAACGGGCTATGGAGATGCCCATCAATAGATATCAATGTGAGTGAGTAGGGATTGCCATGCAACGGAGGCACTAGAGCTATAAATGTATGAAAGCTCAACAAAAGAAACTAGTGGGTGTGCATCCAACTTGCTTGCTCACGAAGACCTAGGGCAATTTGAGGAAGCCCATCATTGGAATATACAAGACAAGTTCTATAACGTAAAATTCCCACTAGTATATGAAAGTGACAACATATGAGAATCTCTATATGAAGAACATGGTGCTACTTTGAAGCACAATATATCAGACTCGCTATATCATGGTGCTACTTTGAAGCGCAAGTGTGGAAAAAAAGGATAGTAGCATTGCCCCTTATTTTTTTTTTTGGGCCTTCTTTTTTTCTTTGGCCTTTCTTTTTTGGGGGGATAATGCTCTATTGAATGATGATCATCACACTTTTGTTTATTTAAAACTCAATGATTACAACTTGATACTAAAACAAAGTATGACTCTATATGAATGCCCCCGGCGGTGTACCGGGATATGCAATGAATCAAGAGTGACAAGTATGAAAGAATTATGAACGGTGGCTTTGCCACAAATACTATGTCAACTACATGATCATGCTAAGCAATATGACAATGATGGATGTGTCATGATGAACTAGATGGTGGAAAGTTGCATGGCAATATATCTCGGAATGGCTATGGAAATGCCATAATAGGTAGGTATGGTGGCTGTTTTGAGGAAGGTATATGGTAGGTGTATGATACCAGCGAAAGTTGCGCGGTATTAGAGAGGCTAGCAAGGGTGGAAGGGTGAGAGTGCGTATAATCCATGGACTCAACATTAGTCATAAAGAACTCATATACTTATTGCAAAAATCTAGAAGTTGTCAAAGCAAAGTATTACGCGCATGCTCCTAGGGGGATAGATTGGTAGGAAAATACCATCGCTCGTCCCCGACCGCCACTCATAAGGAAGACAATCAATAAATAAATCATGCTCTGACTTCATCACATAACGGTTCACCATACGTGCATGCTAAGGGAATCACAAACTTCAACACAATTATTCTTTAAATTCACAACTACTCAACTAGCATGACTTTAATATTATCACCTCCATATCTCAAAACAATTATCATGCTTCAATCTTTTAGTATTCAACACACTCAAAAGAAAGTTTCACAAATCTAGAATGCCAAGCATATTATTATTAAGAAAATTACCATGCTATTAAGGGACTCTCAAATTAATTTAAGTGAATCATGAGAGATCAATAGTTTCTTTAAAACAAATCCACCACCGTGCTCTAAAAGATCTAAGTGAGGCACATAGAGCAAAACTATCTAGCTCAAAAGATATAAGTGAAGCACATAGAGCACAACTACTTAGCTCAAAAGATATAAGTGAAGCACATAGGGTATTCTATCAAATATTAATTCATATATGGCTCTCTCAAAAGGTGTGTACAGCAAGGATGATTGTGGCATACTAACAAACAAAGATACAAATAATACAAGACTCTCCAAGCAAAACACATATCATGTTGGTGAATAAAAATATAGCTCCAAGTAAATTACCGATGGAAGTGGACGAAAGAGGGGATGCCTTCCGGGGCATCCCCAAGCTTTGACTTTTTGGTGTCCTTGGATTATCTTGGGGGTGCCATGGGAATCCCCAAGATTAGGCTCTTTCCACTCCTTGTTCCATGATCCATCAAAAGAATTCACCCAAAACTTGTAAACTTCACAACCAAAAACTCAAAATAGAAAACTCATGAGCTCCGTTAGCGAAAGAAAACAAAAGACCACTTCAAGTTACTGTAATGAACTCATTTTTTATTTATATTGGTGTTAAACCTACTGTATTCCATCTTCTCTATGGATTATAAACTATTTTACTAACCATAGATTCATCAAAATAAGCAAACAACACACGAAAAACAGAATCTGTCAAAAACAGAACAGTCTGTAGTAATCTGTAGCTAGCGCAAGATCTAGAACCCAAAAAATTCTAAAATAAATTTCTGGACGTGAGGAATTTATCTATTAATCAACTGCAAAAAGAATTAACTAAATATCACTCTTCAAATAAAAATGACAGCAGTTCTCGTGAGTGCTAAAGTTTCTGTTTTTACAGCAAGTTCAACAAGACTTTCCCCAAGTCTTCCCAACGGTTCTACTTGGCACAAACACTAATTAAACACAAAAAAACACAATCAAAAAAGAGGCTAAATAATTTATTTATTGAATAACAGAAAGGAAAAATATTGGGTTGTCTCCCAACAAGCGCTTTTCTTTAAAGCCTTTCTAGCTAGGCATTGATAATTTTAATGATGCTCACATGAAAGACAAGAATTGAAGCACAAAGAGAGCATCATAAAACATGTGACAAACACATATAAGTCTAACATACTTCCTATGCATAGGCATCTTATAGGCAAACAAATTATCATGCAAGCAAAAACTAGCATATGCATGGAAGAGGAAAGAAACAATAGTAATCTCAACATAACGAGAGGTAATTCAGTAACATGAAGATTTCTACAACCATATTTTCCTCTCTCATAGTAATTACTTGTAGGATCATAAGAAAATTCAACAAAATAGCTATCACATAAAATATTTTCAACATGATCCACATGCATGCAAAGTTGACACTCTTCCAAAATAGTGGGATTAACATTAACTAAAGTCATGACTTCTCCAAACCCACTTTCAATAATATTGAAAACACTAGTATCAATCTCATATTCATCATGGGGTTTAAATAAATTTTCAAGATCATAAGAAGAATCACCCCAATCATAATCATTGCAACAAGTAGTAGACATAGCAAAACTATCATCCCCAAGCTTAGGGTTTTGCATCTTATTAGCACAATTGACATCAAGTGAATTTATAATAAAATCATTGAAATCATGCTTTTTATTCAAAGATCTATCATGAGTCACTTCATAAAGCACTTCATCACGATTTTCAGATTTACAGATTTCAGGCAAAAGCTTATAAAGATAATCCAGTGCATCCAAATCACTAGGAATTGGTTCATCATAATTGGATCCCTTAAAAAGATTGGCAAGCGGATAAGGATCCATAGATCTTAAGTTCTCTGTTTAGTAATAAATAAATGACTATTCCAACCATACGAGCAAACAAAAAGCAAGCGGGCCAAAAGAGGCAAATAGAGAGGGAGGATAGAGAGAGAGAGGGCGAATAAAATGGCAAGGGTGAATTGGGGGGAGAGGAAAATGAGAGGCAAATGGCAAATAATGTAATGCGAGAGATAGGGATTGTGATGGGTACTTGGTATATTGACTTTTTGCGTAGACTCCCCGGCAACGGCGCCAGAAATCCTTCTTGCTACGTCTTGAGCTTGCGTTGGTTTTCCCCGAAGAGGAAGGGATGATGCAGCAGAGTAGCGTAAGTATTTCCCTCAGTTTTTGAGAACCAAGGTATCAATCCAGTAGGAGCCCACGCTCAAGTCCCTCGTACCTGCACAAAGCAATAGCTACTCGCAACCAACGCGATTAGGGGTTGTCAAGCCCTTCACGGTCACTTACGAGAGTGAGATCTGATAGATATAATATTTTTGGTATTTTCGGTATAAAGATGCAAAGTAAAAAGTAAAGGCAAAGTAAAAAAGCAAAGCAAGATTAAAGTAATGGAGATTGATATGATGAGAATAGACCCGGGGGCATAGGTTTCACTAGTGGCTTCTCAAGAGCATAAGTATTCTATGGTGGGTGAACAAATTACTGTTGAGCAATTGACAGAATTGAGCATAGTTATGAGAATATCTAGGCATTATCATGTATATAGGCATCACGTCCGTGACAAGTAGATCGAAACGATTCTGCATCTACTACTATTACTCCACTCATCGACCGCTATCCAGCATGCATCTAGAGTATTAAGTTAAAACAGAGTAACGCCTTAAGCAAGATGACATGATGTAGAGAGATAAATTCATGCAATATGAAATAAACCCCATCTTGTTATCCTCGATGGCAACGATACGATACGTGCCTTGCTGCCCCTTCTGTCACTGGGTAAGGATACCGCAAGATCGAACCCAAAGCTAAGCACTTCTCCCATGGCAAGAACTACCAATCTAGTTGGCCAAACCAAACGGATAATTCGAAGAGACTTGCAAAGATAACCAATCATACATAAAAGAATTCAGAGAAGATTACATCGAATAGATCTCCACAAGAGAGGGGGGGAACTTTGTATTGAGATTCAAAGAGAGAGAAGAAGCCATCTAGCTACTAACTATGGACCCGAAGGTCTGAAGTAAACTACTCACACTTCATCGGAGAGGCTATGATGATGTAGAAGCCCTCCGTGATGGCGGCCCTCTTCCGGCGGATCTCCGAAATAGGCCCCAAGATGGGATCTCGTGGATACAGAAAGTTGCGGCGGTGGAATTAGGTTTTTGGCTCCTGTTCTGATCGTTTGGGGGTACGTGTGTATATATAGGAGGAAGGAGTACGTCGGTTGAGCACCGAGGGCCCACGAGGCAGCGGGCGCGCCCTAGGGGAGGGGGGGCGCCCCCCACCCTCGTGACCTCCTCTTTGATCCCTTGAAGTAGGGTCCAAGTCTCCTGGATCATGTTTGGTGAGAAAATCTCGTTCCCGAAGATTTTATTCCATTTGGACTCCGTTTGATATTATGTTTATCCGAAACACTGAAATAGGCAAAAAACAACAATTCTGGGCTGGGCCTCTGGTTAATAGGTTAGTCCCAAAAATAATATGAAAGTGGAAAATAAAGCCCAATATAGTCCAAAACAGTAGATAATATAGATCGGAGCAATAAAAAAATTATAGATACGTTGGAGACGTATCACTCGTCGCAGAGAGAAAGAAGAAAAATGTCAGAGAGCTCGGGATAGAGAAAATAAGCTAAAATAGGTTAAGGATCCTCGTATCCAGTCTATGTCTTCTGATGCACCAGTCGATTCAAGTGTCCCACTTCAACAGGTTCCACCATCCCCTCGTCCCGAGGAAGTGACAGAGCAACAAGCTGAGCCGGCGACTGTGATCATTCCTATCTCAATCGAACAAGAAGCTAATGTTGTGGACATATATCTCATCAACCCCGATGAAGTAACCACTATGCATGAGCAAAATATTGTCGAAGAAAAGATTGACAAAGAGATTGAGATGGAAAAGGAAACTTCATCACCTTTGAAGGAAACATATGATGAACCCTCTGGAACCACCAAGGTTGGTGAGAAGATTAAGGGGGAGCTAATCGCTTCCCAGGACAACATCCCTATAGTCTCCTCGTCTGGTGCTCCTACTCCGATGGAGGTTGACCCTGCTCCTGGCTCTTTGGCTTCACAGCTAGAGCAGGAAGAGAAGAAATCAGAAGAGCCCATGGCTCCCAAAGAGAAAGTTTAAGAAGTTGCCGCCAGTTGTGTCACACCAAGTTGCACTACCAGTATTGCCTTAGCAGACTGAAGGAGATCATGTTATGTCTCAAGAGTCTGAGAAAGTTTGTGTTCCACCCACAGTTGAAGTCTCATCGAAAGAGAAGGCCCTAGTGCCCGACTCTGAGAAATCCGTTGAAGGAGTTCTAGCAAGGAAAAATGATGATCAATCAAGTGATTTGCCCTCTAGCTCAGAAAATGATGCAAGGCTTCTAGAACCTTTAAAGCCCATCTATGAGAATGCTGTCGGCATTCTGGGAATGGGGGTCCCCAGACTTGCCTGCTTGCGGCCCGCGGCGTGGCTGAGCCAGCAGGCCATACAGCCCATCTTCACCAACAAAGCATCCAAGACCCTCGCGAGGCGAACGATGCAAGACCTCCTCTGGAGTGGCCTAGCTAGGCAGGCTCACGAGGAGCGGAGATATCAAGTCAAGGCGAACCTCACGAGGCTCTCGTGACGTGAGCCGTGACGATCGACGCCAGGCGGGCGCCAGCGCGCGCAGCATCCTTGTTTCCTCTTTGATACAAAGGGGGCAAGCGCAGCCGCGGAGTACCGAGGCCTCAGGCAAAGTTTGCCATTTCGGTGCAACAAGAACAAGACCATCGACTACAAGACGGAGGTCATCGTGGAGCCCACAGCAGCGTCACCACCAGAACTTTGTGCAGGCGAAGACTACTTTTGTCAGGATAGCTTGTACTAGTTGTCCCCCTTCAAATTAGCCTGCCATTGTTAGCTCCCTTCCTGCTCGATATTTGGGAAGAGGACCAGGGCCTCTATAAATAGGACTAGCCTCCACAGTGGAGGGGAGGATATGATCTTGGCTAGAGAGACCACCCCCCACACACACACAAGCTCACCGAGCTCAAGAATGCCTCAACCTCAGGAGGCCGTTCTTCCCTTGTATTGTTCATCATCAGCCCAAGAGGCAATCCACCACCACCACACTGGAGTCGGGTATTACACCACAACGGTGGCCCGAACCAGTATAAACCCTGCGTCCTTCTGTGTTGTGAGTTCGTCGAGTTTGTCCGCAGGATCCTAGCGAGCTGGAGCGTAGATCGGTTGGAGGGAAAGACTTCACGCGCACCCAAGTGTTCGAACCTTTAGGGTTTGCCGGAACCCCACACCCTGACATTTGGCGTGCCAGGTAGGGGTGCCGGAGCCTTTTCTCCGCCAATCAGCTCTACGACGTTCACCGGCTATGATGTCTGGCGACCCGAGAGCCGGATCCGACCACTGGGCAGCCTGGCCAGCCCGGACGGCGCCGCCTGCCCATGAAGATCTCGACCCCGCACCCCAGGCGGCGCAGGCGTCACCAATTTCCGCCGGGCGTGGATAGTGCGGGCAGGCATCATCCACCCTCACCCCGCGGCAAGTATGAGCCGCGGCGAGAGCAGCGAGTCACGACGCGGCAATGGCACCGCACTCACGACGGGAGCAAGCGAACATGCGGGCGACACTCACAGTGGCAAGGGAGCTGCTGCGACGCAGGCTGATGGAGAGCGGTTGGGACACGCTGCTTGAGCGTGTTGCTGAGCTGCTGGATGCAGCGGCGTCGGGAGCGCCACCCTTCAGCTATTGACCCCCCCAGGCCAATGCAAGGTCGCGCGGCGAGCCCCACCACATCTGCGCGCCGTCGACTACGCCCGGGGGCTTCGCCAACATCAGCACGGCTGGCGGCGTAGGGGGCTCCAATCCCCCCATGCCGCCCTCGAGAAGCACGAGCGCAAGCGTCACCCCCATGGCCCCAGCCGGATGCCATATTATCATCCCCAGGACGCCATCATGGGTGGAGCAACTTGAAGTGTGGGGCACCACGGCGAGGTGTTCGGGGTGACGGCCCCGGAACCCTACATGCCCCGCATGATGGACCAAGGGTACGCACCAGAGGACGACACCGGCTCATTCGTTGGAGAAGACTGGGGAGAAGGGGCGCTAGGATTCAAAGCCTTCCAAGAGTCAGTGGAGAACCACAGCGATCGCGTCGGCGACAGCAACTACAGGGTACTGCTAACCTCTCAGGAACAGGCTTATGCTAACCATGGGCTACCGATGAATCAGGTTGCAGCACCGATCGACGACCCCGGCATGGCGGCACCCGTCTCAACAAGGGAGACACGCTGGGGGGGGCCGAGAGGGAGCCAGGAGCAAGGCCCCTCCCCAAGGCACACGAAACCAGGGGACACCCGGAGGTAGGCCCTCTGCCGGGGTGGCTTTAACGACACTTCCTCGGGCAGAGGACCCGTGGTCGCCGAGGGAACCGCTGGCGTCCTCTTTCCCTCCTTTGTGCTGTCCTGGTCTCCGGCCGGCTCAAAGGAGGTCAAGAGTGGCGCAAGGGGGGGCCCTCGTCTGGCGTTATGAAGAAAGGCCGGTACCTGTGAAGAAGGCCTGGTGCCTGTGAAGCTCGCCGCCTGTGACACTCTCATGTAATAATGAGTTGGGGCTATACACGCCCCGGAGTCTCAGGAGCGCCGGCCTCAGGCCCTAGGGCTCCCTCCCATGCCTAGTGGATAACACTTAGCTCCGCGCTGGTGAGAAGACTCGAAGACCCGAAGACTAGACTAGGTGCTGGACGCGACCTTTCGATTTGGATGTCTCTTTCTGTGGCTTTGCTTTCTGATTCTGGACTTAAGTTGAAGCTGAATTTTTATCGTCGCGCGCGGGGGGTGCCTTTTCTCGTTCGACCATTTTTTGCCTTCTGGATCTTGTTTGGTTTGGGACTCACGCCCGTCGCCTCTCCCTCGCAAAGCTCCTCGCGAGCCGGACCGCGCAGAGCACGCGCTAGCACTACGCCTGGTGCTCACCCCTTCCAGGGCCCCCCTTCAAACAGGGTGATAAGCTCCGCAGGATTCTTAGGAACTCGTCGCCTCATGACCCAGCCCTAAGCAGGCGCTGACTAAGGTAATTCACGTCGGGAAACTCACCCCAGCTTCACGAGCTCACGAGGACACATGCCCACATCGCATAGGAAAGTAAAAACTGCGATTTGCTTACACGAGGGGCTCCCCCTCTCAAAATGCTCTCACAAGTTTTCCAAGGGACATGCCCGAGTTTTGTGTGCAGAATAAAACAATAGGAGAATATGGGATCAGCCAGAGATATCGCTCGCTGCGTCATCCAGGGACACGTCGCTCGCATCATCATCACCTTCGTCGGAATCGTCGCCGCCGTCGGCGACGCCCCAATCACCGTCATTGACCACGTCACCTTCATCTGTGACGACCACCACCCCATCGTTCTTTGAGGTGAAGGCCCTGACCAATGTGTCGACATGATCCTCTACCCAACGCGCCAAGTCGCCCCGGATGAGAATGGGCATAGGAGCAATGGCGGCATCAAATTCAAAGTTGGGGTCGGCAGTCAGGAATTGGCTGAAGACACAAGAGAAGGCGCGCTGAAGCAGGCCACGACCGCTCTCCTCCACAAGCTGCCGAGCTCTGGCAGATTCAGCCTCCAGGCGCGTCACCACCTCGGTGAAGAAGGTCAGGTGGCTGGCTTAGTCACTCGAGTGAGGGGTCGGGGCGTTCTCTTCGCAGATGTAGCCCAGGGCGGTGTTGGCCTTGTTCCGAAGATCCTGAAGCATAGGAGCATGCTCGCGCTCTAGCGTTCGGCGTTGGAGCACTTCCTCTCTGTTTTGCCGAGCGATGGCCTCAGCGTTGTCAACTCGTTTCCGGAGGGAAAGCAACTCGGCGCGGGCGGAGGCCAAGTCCGCCTGCGCCGTAACCAGGGCGGCGGCTGTGGCCTCAGCACGCCTCCCGGCCACGTCCAACCTAGGCCTGAGGGCGCTGGCCCTGCCCACGCCCTCCTGTCCGGCGCGCTCCAGCCTCAAGCCGTACCTGCCCTCCAGATCGGCGCGAATCACGGCCACCCGGCGATTGATCTCTTCCTCGACTCTGGTCTCACGGGCCTCGAGGGCATCTTCGGCTTGAGCAACTTGATGCTCCCTCGTCTCTAGTCGCTCGAGCTCGAGGCTGCGCTCCACGGCCTCCAGGGCCAGCGCCTCCTCGCGCCACCGGACCTCCTCTTCCTCCGCAGGCGCCCCCTCATCGATGCAAGGGCGGCCCCACGCGCCTCGACTTTCTTCTCAAGGGACGCGCTCCAGGCCTGGAGCTCCCACGCGCGCTCCTCCGCAGCCTCACGGCGATGATCGGCCTCGTGAGCTTCATCCAAAGCTCGCGAGCAGGCTTCATTTGCAATCTTGAGGGACGCCTAGGCCTTCCCGTTCTTGAGGTCGCGATGATAACGGCCCAGGTTGATGGCCACTTGCAGCTTGCGCCACTCCTCCACCAACCGAACACCTTCGGCCTCAAGACGCGAGTCGACGCCAGCAAGCTCTTCACCAAGGCGGTTCATCGCGCCCATCACCTCCTGGAAGAGCTCGAAGCGGACCACGTTGCGCCCGCACTCGAGCTCGAAGGCTCGCCCCATCTCTTCCTCTGCCTCGGAGGCTGCGGGTGGAGCATCAAGTGGCACGCCATCTCCCGGTTGGGGGCTGGGGGCTGGCGCGGCCCCAGGCGCCGGCTGACCCTCGCTAGGGGCCCGGACCGAACAAGGCCTGCTGCTTGAAGGAGGCTCCAGCATAGAGGCTAGCCATCCACCAACCATGACTAAGGGAGGAGCCCTTGGCACAGCCACTGCGCTCCAAGCAAGGCCGCGTAGTAAGGACGGCGAAGGTGTAAGCTCGGGGCGCCTTGATGACAGACCAGCTCCCGAGGCTGACCCCACGCCGCGGGTAGCGACCAAGCCTGAAGCACTGAAGCTTGGCGAGTGCGATGGGACGAGAGGGAGCTTCTTCTCTGGAGATTTCGTGGCCTTAGCAGAAGGGGATCTGAGGGGACAATCGTCAGGAAAGGAAGACGGCACATAGAAGATCACCAAGGAGAGGTACTTACTCATCGATGGCGATATACTTCCGTCGCTTCAACGGTTCGAAGATGCTGCCACCGCTAGGGGATCCCTTCCTCTTGCGGAGTGCTACCTCTTGAGCACTGCGTTGGTTTTCTCCGAAGAGGAAGGGATGATGCAGCAAAGTAGCGTAAGTATTTCCCCAGTTTTTGAGAACCAATGTATCAATCCAGTAGGAGGCTACGCGTGAGTCCCTCGCACCTGCACAAAACAAATAAATCCTAGCAACCAACACGATAAGAGGTTGTCAATCCCTACACGGCCACTTACGAGAGTGAGATCTGATAGATATGATAAGATAATTTTTCTGGTATTTTTGTGATAAAGATGCAAAGTAAAATAAAAGCAAAGTAAGAAAGCAAAGGAAATAACTAAGTATTGGGAGATTAATATGATGAAGATAGACCCGGGGGCCATAGGTTTCACTACTGGCTTCTCTCGAGAGCATAAATATTCTACGGTGGGTGAACAAATTACTATTGAGCAATTGGCAGAATTGAGCATAGTAATGAGAATATCTAGGTATGATCATGTATATAGGCATCACGTCCGAGACAAGTAGACCGACTCCTTCCTGCATCTACTACTATTACTCCACTCATTGTCCGCTATCCAGCATGCATCTAGGGTATTAAGTTAATGAAAACAGAGTAACACCTTAAGCAAGATGACATGATGTAGAGGAATAAACTCATGCAATATGATGAAAACCCCATCTTGTTATCCTCGATGGCAACAATACAATACATGCCTTGCTGCCCCTACTGTCACTAGGAAAGGACGACGCAAGATTGAACCCAAAGTTAAGCACTTCTCCCATGGCAAGAAAGATCAATCTAGTATGCCAAACCAAACTGATAATTCGAAGATACTTGCAAAGATAACCAATCATACATAAAAGAATTCAGAGAAGATTCAAATATTGTTCATAGATACACTTGAACATAAACCCACAATTCATCGGTCTCAACAACCACACCGCAAAAAGAAGATTACATCGAATAGATCTCCACAAGAGAGGGGGAGAACATTGTATTGAGATCCAAAGACAGAGAAGAAGCCATCTAGCTACTATGGACCCGTAGGTCTGAGGTGAACTACTCACACTTCATCGGAGGGGCTATGGTGTTGATGTAGAAGCCCTCCATGATCGATGCCCCCTCCGGTGGAGTTCCGGAATAGGCCCCAAGATGGGATCTCGTGGATACAGAAAGTTGCGGTGGTGGGATTAGGGTTTTGGCTCCGTATCTGATCGTTTGGGGGTAAGTAGGTATATATAGGAGGAAGGAGTACGTCGGTGGAGCAATAGGGGGCCCACGAGGGTGGAGGGCGCGCCTGGGGGGGTGGGTAGGCGCCCCCTACCTCGTGGCCTCCTCTTTTGTGTCTTGTCGTAGGGTCCAAGTCTCCTGGGTCTTGTTCGTTGAGAAAATCATGTTCCCAAAGGTTTCATTCCGTTTGGACTCCGTTTCATATTCCTTTTCTTCGAAACCCTAAAATAGGCAAAAAACTGCAATTCTGGGCTAGGCCTCCGGTTAGTAGGTTAGTCCCAAAAATAATATAAAAGTGGATAATAAAGCCCAATAATGTCCAAAACAGTAGATAATATAACATGGAGCAATCAAAAATTATAGATACGCTGGAGACGTATCAAGCATCCCCAAGCTTAATTCCTGCTCTTCCTCGAGTAGGTAAATGATAAAAACAGAATTTTTGATGCGGAGTGCTACTTGGCATAATTTTAATGTAATTCTTCTTAAATGTGGTATGAATATTCAGATCCGAAATATTCAAGAAAAAAGTTCATATTGACATAAAAATAATAATACTTCAAGCATACTAACAAAGCAATTATGTCTTCTCAAAATAACATGGCCAAAGAAAGTTATCCCTACAAAATCATATAGTCTGGATATGCTCTATCTTCACCACACAAAGTATTTAAATCATGCACAACCCGGATGACAAGCCAAGCAATTGTTTCATACTTTTGACATTCTCAAAACTTTTTCAATCTTCACGCAATACATGAGCGTGAGCCATGGATATAGCACTGTAGGTGGAATAGAATGGTGGTTGTGGAGAAGACAAAAAGTGAGAAGATAGTCTCACATCAACTAGGCGTATCAACAGGCTATGGAGATGCCTATCAATAGATATCAATGTGAGTGAGTAGGGATTTCCATGCACCGGATGCACTAGAGCTATAAGTATATGAAAGCTCAAAAAGAAACTAAGTGGGTGTGCATCCAACTTTCTTGCTCATGAAGACCTAGGGCATTTTGAAGAAGCCCATCATTGGAATATACAAGCCAAGTTCTATAATGAAAAAATCCCACTAGTATATGAAAGTGACGAAATGAGAGGCTCTCTACTATGAATATCATGGTGCTACTTTGAAGCACAAGTGTGGTAAAACGATAGTAGCATTGCCCCTTCTCTCTTTTTCTCTCATTTTTTTATTTGGGCCTTTTCTCTTTTTTATGGCCTCTTTTCTTTTTTTCTTTTTTTCTTTTTTATTTTCCGTCCGGAGTCTCATCCCGACTTGTGGGGGAATCATAGTCTCCATCATCCTTTCCTCACTGGGACAATGCTCTAATAATGATGATCATCACACTTTTATTTTCTTACAACTCAATAATTACAACTCGATACTTAGAACAAAATATGACTCTATATGAATGCCTTCGGTGGTGTATCGGGATATGCAAGGACTCATGAGTTGTTGGGGATCATAGCACAAATTTAAAATTTTCTACGCATCACCAAGATCAATCTATATAGTCATCTAGCAACGAGAGGGAGAGGAGTGCATCTACATACCCTTGTAGATCGCAAGCGGAAGAGCTCAAGAGAACGGGGTTGATGGAGTCGTACACGTCGTGATCCAAATCACCGATGATCGAGCGCTGAACAGACAGCACCTCCGCGTTCAACACACGTACGGTTGGGAGAGAGATCTCCTCCTTCTTGATCCAGCAAGGGAAGGGGAGGTTGATGGAGATCCAGCAGCACGACGGTGTGGTGGTGGAAGTAGCGGGATCCCGGCAGGGCTTCGCCAAGCGCAAGCGGGGAGGAAGAGGTGTCACGGGAGGGAAGGAGAAGCCAGGGACTTGGGTGCTGCTGCCCTCCCTCCCCTCCACTATATATAGGGGGCCTGGGGGGTGCCGGCCCCTAGAGATCCCATCTAATGGGGAGGGGCGGCCTAGGGGGTGGCTTGGCCCCCAAGCCAGGTGGAGGCGCCCCCACCCCCTTAGGGTTTCCAACCCTAGGCGCAAGGGAGGCCCAAGGAGGGTGCACCAGCCCACCAGGGGCTGGTTCTCTTCCCACTTCAGCCCATGGGGCCCTCCGAGATAGGTGGCCCCACCCGGTGGACTCCCCGGGACCCTTCCGGTGGTCCCGATACAATACCGGTGACCCCCGAAACTTTCCCGGTGGCCGAAACTGGACTTCCTATATACAAATCTTTCGCTACGGACCATTCCGGAACTCCTCGTGACGTCCGGGATACTAATATCTCTACAACCCTGGCGTCATCGAACCTTAAGTGTGTAGACCCTACGGGTTCGGGAACCATGCAGACATGACCGAGACAACTCTCCGGCCAATAACCAACAGCGGGATCTGGATACCCATGTTGGCTCCCACATGTTCCATGATGGTCTCATCAAATGAACCACGATGTCGAGGATTCAATCAATCCTGTATTCAATTCCCTTTGTCAATCGGTACGTTACTTGCCCGAGATTCGATCGTCGGTATCCCAATACCTCATTCAATCTCGTTATCGGCAAGTCACTTTACTCATTCCGCAACACATCATCCCGTGACCAACCCTTAGTCACATTGAGCTCATTACGATGATGTCTTACCGAGTGGTCCCAGAGATACCTCTCCGTCATGCGGAGTGACAAATCCCAGTCTCGATTCGTGCCAACCCAACAGACACTTTCGGAGATACCCGTAGTACACCTTTATAGTCACCCAGTTACGTTGTGACGTTTGGCACACCCAAAGTATTCCTACAGTATCCAGGAGTTGCACAATCTCATGGTCTAAGGAAAGGATACTTGACATTAGAAAAGCTCTAGTAGAGGAACTACACGATCTTGTGCTATGCTTAAGATTGGGTCTTGTCCATCACATCATTCTCCTAATGATGTGATCCTGTTATCAATGACATCTAATGTCCATAGTCAGGAAACCATGACTATCTGTTGATCAATGAGCTAGTCAACTAGAGGCTCACTAGGGACATGTTGTGGTCTATGTATTCACACATGTATTATGATTTCCGAATAACACAATTATAGCATGAACAATAGACAATTATCATGAATAAGGAAATATAATAATAACCATTTTATTATTGACTCTAGGGCATATTTCCATCAGTCTCCCACTTTCACTAGAGTCAAAAATCTAGTTACATTGTGATGAATCGAGCACCCATAGAGTTCTGGTGTTGATCATGTTTTGCTCAAGGAAGAGGTTTAGTCAACGGATCTGCGACATTCAGGTCCGTATGCACTTTACAAATATCTATGTCTCCATTTTGAACATTTTCACGAATGGAGTTGAAGAGACGCTTGATATGCCTAGTCTTCCTGTGAAACCTGGGCTTCTTGGCAAGGGCAATAGCTCCAGTGTTGTCACAGAAGAGAGTCATCGGGCCCGACGCATTGGGAATAACTCCTAGGTCGGTATTGAACTCCTTCACCCAGATTGCTTCTTGTGCTGCCTCCGAGGCTGCCATGTACTCCATTTCACATGTAGATCCCGCCACGACGCTTTGCTTGCAACTGCACCAGCTGACTGCCCCACCATTCAAAATATACACGTATCCGGTTTGTGACTTAGAGTCATCCAGATCTGTGTCGAAGCTAGCATCGACGTAACCCTTTACGACGAGCTCTTCGTTACCTACATAGACGAGAAACATATCCTTAGTCCTTTTTAGGTACTTCAGGATATTCTTGACCGCTGTCCAGTGTTCCATGACGGGATTACTTTGGTACCTTCCTACCAAACTTATGGCAAGGTTGTCAGGTCTGGTACACAGCATCTCATACATGATAGAGCCTATGGCCGAGGCATAGGGGACGACACTCATATTTTCTCTATCTTCTGCCGTGGTCGGGCATTGAGCCGTGCTCAATCTCATACCTTGCAATACAGGCAAGAACCCCTTCTTGGACTGATTCATATTGAACTTCTTCAATATCTCGTCAAGGTATGTACTTTGTGAAAGACCAATGAGGCGTCTCGATCTATCTCTATAGATCTTGATGCCTAATATATACGCAGCTTCTCCAAGGTCCTTCATTGAAAAACACTTGTTCAAGTAGGCCTTTATGCTTTCCAAGAATTCTATATCATTTCCCATCAATAGTATGTCATCCACATATAATATGAGAAATGCTACAGAGCTCCCACTCACTTTCTTGTAAACACAGGCTTCTCCATAAGTCTGCGTAAACCCAAACGCTTTGATCATCTCATCAAATCGAATGTTCCAACTCCGAGATGCTTGCACCTGCCCATAGATTGAGCGTTGGAGCTTGCACACCTTGTCATCATTCTTAGGATCGACAAAACCTTCCGGCTGCATCATATACAATTCTTCCTTAAGGAAACCATTAAGGAATGCCGTTTTGACGTCCATTTTCCATATCTCATAATCATAGAATGCAGCAATTAAAGTCTCATCATAGTCAACCCCTTGAACTTGTCGATAACCCTTAGCGACAAGCCAAACCTTATAGATGGTCACATTACCATCCGCGTCTGTCTTCTTCTTAAAGATCCATTTATTTTCTATGGCTCGCCGATCATCGGGCAAGTCAGTCAAAGTCCATACTTCGTTTTCATACATGGATCCTATCTCGGATTTCATGGCTTCCAGCCATTTGTCGGAATCTGGGCCCGCCATTGCTTCTTCATAGTTCAAAGGTTCACCATTGTCTAACAACATGATTTCCAGGACAGGGTTGCCGTACCACTCTGGTGCGGAACGTGTCCTTGTGGACCTTCGAAGTTCAGTAGCAACTTGATCTGAAGTTTCATGATCATCATCATTAACTTCCTCCCTAGTCGGTGCAGGCACCTCAGGAACATTTTCTTGAGCTGCGCCACTCTCCGGTTCAAGAGGCAATACTTCATCAAGTTATACTTTCCTCCCACTTGATTCTTTCGAGAGAAACTCTTTCTCTAGAAAGGATCCATTCTTGGCAATAAAGGTCTTGCCTTCGGATCTGAGGTAGAAAGTATAACCAATAGTTTCTTTAGGGTATCCTATGAAGACGCATTTTTTCGATTTGGGTTCGAGCTTTTCAGGTTGAAGTTTCTTGACATAAGCATCGCATGCCCAAACGTTCAGAAACGACATCTTAGGTTTCTTGCCAAACCACAATTCATACGGTGTCGTCTCAACGGATTTCGATGGAGCCCTATTTAAAGTGAATGCGGCAGTCTCTATAGCATAACCCCAAAATGATAGCGGTAGATTGGTAAGAGACATAATAGATCGTACCATATCCAATAGGGTGTGATTACGATGTTCGGACACACCATTATGATGTGGTGTTCCAGGCGGCATGAGTTGTGAAACTATTCCACATTTCCTTAAATGCGTGCCAAATTCGTGTCTCAAATATTCTCCTCCACGATCTGATCGTAAGAACTTGATTTTCCTGTCATGTTGATTCTCAACATCACTCTGAAATTCCTTGAACTTTTCAAAGGTATCAGACTTGTGTTTCATTAATTAGGCATACCCATATCTACTTAAGTCATCAGTGAGGGTGAGGACATAACGATAGCCACCGCGAGCCTCAACGCTCATTGGACCGCACACATCAGTATGTATGATTTCCAATAAGTTGGTTGCTCGCTCCATTGTTTCGGAGAATGGAGTCTTGGTAATTTTGCCCATGAGGCATGGTTCGCACGTGTCAAATGATTCATAATCAAGAGACTCCAAAAGTCCATCTGCATGGAGTTTCTTCATGCGTTTGACACCAATGTGACCAAGGCGGCAGTGCCACAAGTATGTGGGACTATCATTATCAACCTTACATCTTTTGGCATTCACACTATGAATATGTGTAACATCACGTTCGAGATTAAATAAGAATAAACCTTTGACTAGTGGGGCATGACCATAAAACATGTCTCTCATATAAATAGAACAACCATTATTCTCAGATTTAAATGAGTAGCCATCTCGCATTAAACGAGATCCGGATACAATGTTCATGCTCAAAGCTAGTACTAAATAACAATTATTAAGGTTTAAAACTAATCCCGTAGGTAAATGTAGAGGTAGCGTGCCGACGGCAATCACATCGACCTTGGAACCACACTCGACGCGCATCGTCACCTCATCCTTCGCTAGTCTCCGTTTATTCCGCAGTTCCTGTTTTGAGTTACAAATATGAGCAACTGCACCGGTATCAAATACCCATGAGCTACTACGAGTGCTGGTTAGGTACACATCAATAACATGTATATCACATATACCTTCAGTATTACCGGCCTTCTTATCCGGTAAGTACTTGGGGCAGTTCCGCTTCCAGTGACCGTTTCCCTTGCAATAAAAGCACTCAGTCTCAGGCTTGGGTCCATTCTTTGGCTTCTTCCCGGCAGCTTGCTTACCGGGCGCGGCAACTCCCTTGCCGTCCTTCTTGAAGTTCTTTTTACCCTTGCCTTTCTTGAACTTAGTGGTTTTACTCACCATCAACACTTGATGTTCCTTTTTGATTTCCACCTCCGCTGATTTTAGCATTGAATATACCTCGGGAATGGTCTTTTCCATCCCCTGCATATTGAAGTTCATCACAAAGCTCTTGTAGCTAGGTGGGAGCGACTGAAGGATTCTGTCAACGACCGCATCATCCGGGAGATTAACTCCCAGCTGAGACAAGCGGTTGTGCAACCCAGACATTTTGAGTATGTGCTCGCTGACAGAACTATTCTCCTCCATCTTACAACTGTAGAACTTGTCGGAGACTTCATATCTCTCGACCCGGGCATGAGCTTGGAAAACCATTTTCAGCTCTTGGAACATCTCATATGCTCCGTGTTGCTCAAAACGCTTTTGGAGCCCCGGTTCTAAGCTGTAAAGCATGCCGCACTGAACCAGGGAGTAATCATCACTACGCGTCTGCCAAGCGTTCATAACGTCTTGTTCTGCAGGGAAAACAGGTGCTTCACCTAGCGGTGCATCAAGGACATATGCTTGCTTGGCAACTATGAGGATAATCCTCAGGTTACGGACCCAGTCCGTGTAGCTGCTGCCATCGTCTTTCAGCTTGGTTTTCTCTAGGAACGCGTTGAAGTTGAGGGCAACATTAGCATGGGCCATTTGATCTACAAGACATAACGCAAAGATTTTTAGACTATGTTCATGATAATGAAGTTCATCTAATCAAATTATTAAATGAACTCCGACTCAGATAAACATCCCTCTAGTCATCTAAGTGATACATGATCCGAGTCAACTAGGCCGTGTCCGATCATCACGTGAGACGGACTAGTCATCATCGGTGAACATTTTCATATTGATCGTATCTTCTATACGACTCATGTTCGACCTTTCGGTCTTCCGTGTTCCGAGACCATGTCTGTACATGCTAGGCTCGTCAAGTCAACCTAAGTGTATTGCGTGTGTAAATCTGGCTTACACCCGTTGTATGCGAACATTAGAACCTATCACACCAGATCATCACGTGGTGCTTCGGAACAACGGACCTTAGAAATGGTGCACAGTTAGGGGGAACACTTTCTTGAAATTATTGCGAGGGATCATCTTATTTATGCTACCGTCGTTCTAAGCAAATAAGATGTAAAACATGATAAACATCACATGCAATCAAATAGTGACATGATATGGCCAATATCATTTTGCTCCTTTTGATCTCCATCTTCGGGGCGCCATGATCATCATCGTCACCGGCATGACACCATGACCTCCATCATCATGATCTCCATCATCGTGTCTTCATGAAGTTGTCTCGCCAACTATTACTTCTACTACTATGGCTAACGATTAGCAATAAAGTAAAGTAATTACATGACGTTTATGTTGACATGCAGGTCATAAATAAATTAAGACAACTCCTATGGCTCCTGCCGGTTGTCATACTCATTGACATGCAAGTTGTGATTCCTATTACAAGAACATGATCAATCTCAGACATCACATATATCATTCATCACATCCTTTTGGCCATATCACATCACACGGCACATGCTGCAAAAACAAGTAAGACGTCCTCTAATTGTTGTTGCAAGTTTTATGTGGCTGTTATAGGTTTCTAGCAAGAACGTTTCTTACCTACGCCAAAAACCACAACGTGATATGCCAATTTCTATTTACCCTTCATAAGGACCCTTTTCATCGAATCCGATCCGATTAAAGTGGGAGAGACAGACACCCGCTAGCCACCTTATGCAACTAGTGCATGTCAGTCGGTGGAACCAGTCTCACGTAAGCGTATGTGTAAGGTCGGTCCGGGCTGCTTCATCCCACGATGCCACCGAATCAAGATAATACTAGTAATGGCAAGTAAATTCGCAAAATCAACGCCCACAACAACTTGTGTTCTATTCGTGCATAGAAACTACGCATAGACCTAGCTCTGATACCACTGTTGGGGATCGTAGCACAAACTTAAAATTTTCTACGCATCACCAAGATCAATCTATGGAGTCATCTAGCAACGAGAGGGAGAGGAGTGCATCTACATACCCTTGTAGATCACAAGCGGAAGCGTTCAAGAGAACGGGGTTGATGGAGTCGTACTCGTCGTGATCCAAATCACCGATGACCGAGCGCTGAACGGACGGCACCTCCGCGTTCAACACATGTACGGTTGGGAGAGATGTCTCCTCCTTCTTGATCCAGAAAGGGAAGGAGAGGTTGATGGAGATCCAGCAGCACGACGGCGTGGTGGTGGAAGTAGCGGGATCCCGGCAGGGCTTCGCCAAGTGCAAGCGGTGAGGAAGAGGTGTCACGGGAGGGAGGGAGGCGCCAAGGACTTGCGTGCGGCTGCCCTCCCTCCCCTCCACTATATATAGGGGGCCTGGGGGGCGCCGGCCCCTAGAGATCCCATCTAATGGGGGGGGGCGGCCTAGGGGGTGGCTTGGCCCCCAAGCCAGGTGGAGGTGCCCCCACCCCCTTAGGGTTTCCAACCCTAGGCGCAAGGGAGGCCCAAGGGGGGTGCACCAGCCCACCAGGGGCTGGTTCCCTTCCCACTTCAGCCCATGGGGCCCTCTGGGATAGGTGGCTTCACCCGGTGTACCCCCGGGACCCTTCCGGTGGTCCCGGTACAATACCGGTGACCCCTGAAACTTTCTCGGTGGCCGAAACTGGACTTCCTATATACAAATCTTTACCTCCGGACCATTCCAGAACTCCTCGTGACGTCCCGGATCTCATCCGGGACTCCGAACAACTTTCGGGTTACCGCATACTAATATCTCTACAACCCTAGCGTCACCGAACCTTAAGTGTGTAGACCCTACGGGTTCGGGAACCATGCAGACATGACCGAGACAACTCTCCGGCCAATAACCAACAGCAGGATCTGGATACCCATGTTGGCTCCCACATGTTCCACGATGATCTCGTCGGATGAACCACGATGTCGAGGATTCAATCAATCCCGTATTCAATTCCCTTTGTCAATCGGTACGTTACTTGCCCGAGATTCGATCGTCGGTATCCCAATACCCCTTCCAATCTCGTTACCGGCAAGTCACTTTACTTGTTCCACAACACATCATCCTGTGACCAACCCTTAGTCACATTGAGCTCATTACGATGCTGTCTTACCGAGTGGGCCCAGAGATACCTCTCCGTCATGTGGAGTGACAAATCCCAGTCTCGATTCATGCCAACCCAATAGACACTTTCGGAGATACCCATAGTGCACCTTTATAGTCACCCAGTTACGTTTTGACGTTTGGCACACCCAAAGAATTCCTACAGTATCTGGAAGTTGCACGATCTCATGGTCTAAGGAAAGGATACTTGACATTAGAAAATCTCTAGCAGACGAACTACACGATCTTGTGCTATGCTTAAGATTGGGTCTTGTCCATCACATCATTCTCCTAATGATGTGATCCCGTTATCTATGACATCTAATGTCCATAGTCAGGAAACCATGACTATCTGTTGATCAACGAGCTAGTCAACTAGAGTCTCACTAGGGACATGTTGTGGTCTATGTATTCACACATGTATTACGATTTCCGATAACACAATTATAGCATGAACAATAGACAATTATCATGAACAAGGAAATATAATAATAACCATTTTATTATTGCCTCTAGGGCATATTTCCAACATGAGTGACATGTATGAAAGAATTATCAATGGTGGCTTTGCCACAAATACGATGTCAACTACATGATCATCCTAAGCAATATGACAATGATGGATTGTGTCATAATAAACAGAACGGTGGAAAGTTGCTTGGCAATATATCTCGAAATGGCTATGGAAATGCCATAATAGGTAGGTATGGTGGCTGTTTTGAGGAAGGTATATGGTGGGTGTATGATACCGGCGAAAGGTGCGCGGTATTAGAGAGGCTAGCAATGGTGGATGGGTGAGAGTGTGTATAATACATGGACTCATCATTAGTCATAAAGAACTCATATACTTATTGCAAAAATCTACAAGTTATCGAAGCAAAGTATTACGCGCATGCTCCTAGGGGGATAGATTGGTAGGAAAAGACCATCGCTCGTCCCCGACCGCAACTCATAAGGAAGACAATCAATAAATAAATCATTCTCCGACTTCATCACATGACGGTTCACCATACGTGCATGCTAGGGAAATCACAAACTTTAACACAAGTATTTCTCAAATTCACAACTACTCAACTAGCACAACTTTAACAGAAGTGCCATGATTTCAGATCTGAACCTATTATGTTTTCATCAATATATGAGCGTTCTTGATCCTATCTTGCAAGTCTATAGTCACCTACTATGTGTTATGATCCGGCAACCCCGAAGTGACAATAATCGGGACCACTTCCGGTTATGACCGTAGTTTGAGGAGTTCATGTATTCACTATGTGTTAATGCTTTGGTCTGGTACTCTATTAAAAGGAGGCCTTAATATCCCTTAGTTTCCGCTAGGACCCCGCTACCACGGGAGGGTATGACAAAAGATTTCATGCAAGTTCTTTTCCATAAGCACGTATGACTATATTCGGAATACATGCCTACATTACATTGATGAATTGGAGCTAGTTCTGTGTCACCCTAGGTTATGAATGTTACATGATGAACCCCATCCGGCATAATTCTCCATCAGTGATCCATTGCCTACGAGCTTTCCATATATTGTTCTTCGCTTATTTACTTTTCCGTTGCTATTGTTATCATCACTACAAAATACCAAAAACATTACTTTTGCTACCGTTACTTTTATCGTTACCACTACTATCATATTACTTTGCTACTAAACACTTTGATGTAGATATTAAGTTTCCAGGTGTGGTTGAATTGACAACTCAGCTACTAATACTTGAGAATATTCTTTGGCTCCCCTTGTGTAGAATCAATAAATTTGGGTTGAATACTCTACCCTCGAAAATTGTTGCGATCCCCTATACTTGTGGGTTATCAAGACTATTTTCTGGCGCCGTTGCCGGGGAGCATAGCTCTATTCTTTGAGTCACTTGGGATTTATATCTACTTATCATTATTAAGAACTTGAGAGATCCAAAAACCAAGATTTATCCCTCAACTACGAGGGGAGGTAAGGAACTGCCATCTAGCTCTGCACTTGATTCACCTTCTGTTTTGAGTAAGCTTGCAACACCTAAACCTGCTTCTGCTATTGATTCTGATATGTCGCATATTATTGATGATGCCACTTCTGCTATGCATGATACTTATGATGAAACTACTTCTATGCTTGATACAATTGTGCCACTTGGTGAATTTCTTGATGAACAACTCGCTAGGGCTAGAGAGAATGAAATTATTGAAACTGATAACACTGATGAAAGTGATTATGAAGGCTCTCCTAATAAATATGAATTACCTGTTGTGCCTGAGGGCTATGTTATGAATGAAGAAACTAAAAGAGACTTTCTTACTTGCAATGATAGAAGTGATCTTAAGAAATTATTAGCTAAGCTTAAACAAAAAAGTCTGAAAGCTAGAATGAAATATGATCCTGCTTATGCTACTTCACCTATCTTTGTTAATAATAAGGATTATGAATTCCCTATTAATCCTGATATAATTACTTTGGTTGAATCTGATCCTTTTATGGCTATGAATCTGAAACTGTTGTGGCACATCTTACTAAATTAAATGTTATAGCCACCCTGTTCACTAATGATGAGAGAACTCGCTACTTTTATATCCTTAAAATATTTTCGTTCTCATTAAAGGGTGATGCTAAGATATGGTTTAATTCTCTTGATCCTAGTTGTGTGCGTAGTCCCCAGGATATGATTTATTACTTCTCTGCTAAATATTTCCCTGCTCATAAGAAACAAGCTGCCTTAAGGGATATATATAATTTTGTGCAAATTGAAGAAGAGAGTCTCCCACAAGCTTGGGGGAGGCTTCTCCAATTACTTAATGCTTTGCGTGATCATCCTCTTAAGAAAAATGAAATACTTGATATCTTTTATAATGGACTAACTGATGCTTCCAGAGACTACCTGGATAGTTGTGCTGGTTCTGTTTTCAGGGAAAGAATACCAGATGAAGCTGAAATTCGATTGAATAATATGTTGACAAATGAAAATAATTGGACACTTCCTGAGCCTATTCCTAAACCAACTCCGAAGAAAAGGGGTGTTCTATTTCTTAGTCCTGAAGATATGCAAGAGGCAAAGAAATCCATGAAAGAAAAGGGAATTAAAGCTGAAGATGTTAAGAATTTACCTCCTACTGAAGAAATACATGGTCTTAATTTACCACCTGTTGAAGAAATATATGGTTTTAATCCATCACCTATTGAAGAAACACATGGTCTTGATAACCCGACATAGGTAGTAAAGGTAAATTCTCTCTATAGATATGATAAAGCTGAAATCCCATTCACCAAGTTTGCTAGCCCATGCTTAGATGAGTTTGATAAATTTATGGTAAGCAAGAAGACTTCAATGCCTATTTTGGTAGAGAATTAAAACGCAGTGCTGATATGCTTGAACACTTGGGTGATTATATGGCTAATGTAAAAGATGAACTTAAACTTATTAACATGCTTCTATGGTTACCACTCAAGTAGAACAAGTACTTAAGGCTCAAAATGATTTGCTCAATGAATTGAATAGTAAGGATAAGGGCTATGTTGTTAGAGTGGCTACTAGAACTGGTAAAAGTACTCAGGAACCTTTGTATCCTGAAGGCCACCCTAAGAGAATTGGGCAAGATTCTCAGAGAAATAATATAGATGCACCTAGTCCTTCTAAAAAGAAGAAAAAGAAAAATGATAGGACTTTGCATGCTTCTAGTGAACCTAATGCTGACACACCTGAGAATCCCAATGATACTTCTATTTCTGATGCTGAAACACAATCTGGTAATGAACATGAAACTAGTGATAATGTTAATGATAATGTTCATGTTGATACTCAACCTAGTAATGATAATGATATAGAAATTGAACCTGCTGTTGACCTTGATAACCCATAATCAAAGAATCAATGTTATGATAAGAAAGACTTTGTTGCTAGGAAACACGGTAAGGAAAGAGAGCCTTGGGTTCAGAAACCCATGCCTTTTCCTCCCAAACCATCCAAGAAAAGGATGATGAGGATTTTGAGCGCTTTGCTGAAATTATTAGACCTATCTTTTTTCGTATGCGATTAACTGATATGCTCAAAATGAACCCTTATGCCAAGTATATGAAAGAAATTGTTACTAATAAAAGAAAGATACCGAAAGCTGAAATTTCCACCATGCTTGCTAATTGTACTTTTAAGGTGGAATACCAAAGAAACTTGGAGATCCAGGAGTACCCACTATACCATGCTCCATTAAAAGAAACTATGTTAAAACTGCTTTACGTGATCTTGGAGCCGGTGTTAGTGTTATGCCTCTCTCTTTATATCGTAGACTTGATTTGAATAAGTTGACACCTACTGAAATATCTTTGCAAATGGCTGATAACTCAACTGCTATAACTGTCGGTATTTGTGAGGATGTGCCTGTTGTGGTTGCAAACGTTGTTATTCTTGATATTCCCGAGGACGATAGTATGTCTATTATTCTTGGAAGACCCTTTTTGAATACTATAGGGGCTGTTATTGATTGCACCAAAGGCAATGTCACTTTTCATGTTAATGGTAATGAGCATACGGTACACTTTCCGAGGAAACAATCTCAAGTCCACAGTATCAATTCTATTGGAAAAATTCCATCGATTATTTTTGGAGGTTTTGAATTTCCTCTTCCTACTATCAAGAAGAAATATGATATTCTTATTGTTGGGGATGTGCATATCCCCGTTGAGGTAACCTAGTGTTATTCGAGAATTCTCCGATTCCATGTTATTCAGAAAGAGTTTGTTAATAAGACTTGATCAACCTTGTTAATGGATTCGTTTTGATGATCATGAGATGGATGAAGTTAGAAAACACAACTCTCTGTACCCTCTTTTTTACTTTCTGTTATTCATGTTAAATAAAGCAAAAATAGTAATTTCTGTCTGTTTTCTGATTATCCGCACAATATAAAAATACCCAGAAAATAAAAGTTCTCCAAATGCCCTAAAATTTAAATATGATTTTTCTGGAATATTTGAGAATATTTGGCACTGAGAACACAGCAGGGGGCATCCACCTGGCCACGAGGGTGGAGGGCACGCCCTACCCCCCTAGGCGCGCCCCCTGCCTCGTGGGCCCACGGTGGCCCTCCTCCACTTATTCCTGCACCCACACACTCCTTCCTCCCACAAACACCAGTATCCAGCTCATGCACGAGTTCTAGCTCATTTTGCTGTGATTTTCGATCTCCTTGCTCAAAGCACCTCTCACAAAACTGCTTTGGGGGATTGTTCCTTGGTATGTGACTCCTCCATTGGTCCAATTAGTTTTTGTTCTAGTGCTTTATTCATTGCAAATTTGTGCTACCTTGGTGGCTCTGTTCTTGAGCTTGTATGTCAAATTTATATGGTTCCAAGTAGTTCTAATGCATGATATAGGCTCTAGGCACTTGTAGGAGTAGTTGCTATCAATATTATTGAGTTTGGTTCACTTTTATTTTGCAGTTACTAAAAATTTCAGAAATTTTTCAGAGGAGGAAATATGTTTAAGAAAATATACCAAGGTGGTTCTTCAAGGAAGCAAGGACCTAGGCTTGCAATGTGTGATGCTTATGATGAGCCACCAAGGGACGCTCCAGTGCGGTCTTGTGAATGGCCTTCAGAGGACTTCATGGATCAAGCAGGAATTAAGGAGGAATTTAACGCATATTTGCGCAACGCTGATCTTGTGAGCTTCGAGGTAGAAAAATGCCGTCAGTACCACTATCTCACTAGTTCCTTTGTGAGGAGGTTTGAATTTTCATCTTCACGTAATTCTCAAATTGTCCTGTTTCATCTTTATGAAAATTCTTATACTATGTGCTTAGAGGACTTTATCACTGCTTGCAAACTTCCACAATGGGGTAGTGCTAGTGAACCTCGCAAATCTGAAATTAGAGAATTTCTTACTAGTATAACTGTGAGGGAATCTAGAGATATAGCACAAGCTACCATAGGGAGCATTCATTTTCCTGCTATACATTATTTTGCTCTCTTCATAGGTAGATGCATTAATGGTAAAGATGAAGCATGTCACATGTGTGTTCCTGACCTTAGTATTCTTAGGAGTGCTGTGTTAGGAGATAAATCTTATAATTTGGGAGCCATTGTTGCACGTAGGTTGCATCTTAATAGATTTAATGGAGATTTCGTTGGTGGAATTTATGCAACTCGCATAGCTAATTTTCTTGGTATAACCATACGTGAGGATGATATTGAGTTGCCTCTTGCTTATTTGGATTATGAGGCTATGGTTCGTCATCAGTTTGTTGAGAGGAACAATCAGTTCCTCCAGTACCGACTAATCTTTAACAGACGACGCACCTATCATGTCGCTCTCCCTGCTTCTACTTTCTTTGATTTTCAGGCAAAGGGGAGATATTTTATAACCAGAGAGGAGGCGGAAGAGTATAAGAGGAGGGCTCAGATAGCTCGCCTCCAAGCTTCAGCCCACGATGCAATGACTGCTGCATCTCAGTACGACCCCAGCTACAACTTTGATATCCGCCAGGCCATCTGTGGCATTAGACCAACTTAGGCCAAAAGCCTAAGCTTGGGGGAGTACGTATTTCCCACCGACATTACATTCATGTTCACACACTCATTGCTAGTTGTCAGTGCTCATACTTTTTCAGTGTATCATCCATACTAGTTTACTTCCTTTTTATGCTTTCTTCTTGTGTGTTTGATAAACCTTAAGAAAAACAAAAAAAAATAGTTGTAGCTTTTAGCTAGCTTTAATTCCTATGCATGTAGTAGTAATTAAAAAGAAAACCCCAAAAGATTGCTTGTTCTTCTTTTTGCTTGTTGGGAGCTTTCCTGTGTAAATAGTTTTATTTCTTTTCTATCTTTGGGGGTCGATAGGAGAAGACCATGATTAAATTGTTAAAGTGGCTCTTATATGCATTATTGTTGATCTGACAAAAGAGCCCATATTGCCTTGTCTTCTCCTGTTTATTGAATGCTTGCAGATTCCAGCTTAGTCCAATGCACGCGCACTATTATTATTATTCACATCATTCGGTCGTGCAAGTGAAAGGCAATTATGACAATATATGATGGACTGATTGAGATGGGAGAAGCTGGTATGAACTCGATCTCTCTTATTTTTGTAAATATGATTAGTTCATCGTTCCTGATTCAACCTATTATGAATAAACATGTTTGCAATGACAATTAGAGATTATAGTTGCTTATGCCATGCTTAATTAGCTAGGAGCTTATAATGGTTTACCTTGCATGCCAACATGCTATTAAAATGGTTGTGATGTGGTATGATAGGGTGGTATCCTCCTCTGAATGATTTAAGTGACTTGACTTGGCACATATTCACGCATGTAGTTGAAACAAAATCAACATAGCCTTCACGATATTTATGTTCATGGTGGATTATATCCTACTCATGCTTGCATTCGGTGTTGATTAATTTTAATGCATGTTCATGACTGTTGTCGCTCTCTAGTTGGTCGCTTCCCAGTATTTTTCTAGCTTTCACCTGTACTAGACGGGAATACTGCTTGTGCATCCAATCCCATAAACCCCAAAGTTATTCCATATAAGCCCACCATACCTACCTATATACAGTATCTACCTACCGTTCCAAGTAAATTTGTATGTGCCAAACTCTAAACCTTCAAATAAACATTCTGTTTTGTTGCTCGAATAGCTCATGTATCAACTAGGGTTGTCCGTATCTTCCATGTTAGGCGGGTTATTCTCAAGAGGAGTGGACTCCGCTCCTCACTCCAGAGAAACTGGCTGGTCACCGGGATGCCTAGTCCCATGCTTTATGCAAATCAAATCAAAATAATTGCAAACAAAACTCCCGGTGGGACTCTTGTTAGTTGGAGGCACTCGTTGTTTCGAGCAAGCCATGGATTGATGCTTGTTGGTGGGGGGGAGTATAAACTTTACCATTCTGTTTGGGAACCGCCTATAATGTGTGTAGCATGGAAGATATCGCCATCTCTTGGTTGTTATGTTGACAATGAAAGTATACCGCTCAAAATATTATTCATCTCTATTTCAAAACCGAGCTCTGGCACCTCTACAAATCCCTGCTTCCCTCTACGAAGGCCCTATCTATTTACTTTTATGTTGAGTCATCACCCTCTTATTAAAAAGCACTAGTTGGAGAGCACCACTGTCATTTGCATTGATTACTGTTAGTTTACATTGAGTATGACTTGACTGGATCTCTTTTAACATGAATTACAATATCTAGTTAGTCCTTGATCTTTAAAGGTGCTCTGCATTTATGTTTTGCGGTCTCAGACAGGGCTCACGAGATACCATCTTGTTATATCATATTATGATTGTTTTGAGAAAGTGTTGTCATCTGAGATTTATTATTATTGCTCGCTAGTTGATTATGACATTGATATGAGTAAACATGAGACCTAAGAGTTATTGTGAATATGGTTAGTTCATAATCTTTGCTGAAAACTTGAATGCTGGCTTTACATATTTACAACAACAAGAGCAAACAGAGTTTGTAAAAGTTTTTCTTTATCACTTCCAGTTTATCAACTGAATTGCTTGAGGACAAGCAAAGGTTTAAGCTTGGGGGAGTTGATACGTCTCCGTCGTATCTACTTTTCCAAACACTTTTGCCCTTGTTTTGGACTCTAACTTGCATGATTTGAATGGAACTAACCCGGACTGACACTGTTTTCAGCAGAATTGCCATGGTGTTATTTATGTGCAGAAACAAAAGTTCTCAGAATGACCTGAAACTTCACGGAGATTATTTTTGGAAATAATAAAAGATACTGGCAAATGATCAAGACTAGGGGGCCCACACCCTAGCCATCAGGGTGGGGGCACGCCTACCCCCCTGGGTGCGCCCCCTACCTCATGGCCCCCCTGGAGCTCCTCCGACCTCAACTCCAACTCTATATATTCGTGTTCGGAGAGAAAAAAAATCAAGGAGAAAGATTCATCACGTTATACGATACGGAGCCACCGCCAAGCCCTAAACTCTCTCGGGAGGGCTGATCTGGAGTCCGTTCGGGGCTTCGGAGAGGGGAATCTATCGCCATCGTCATCATCAATCATCCTCCATCACCAATTTCATGATTCTCACCGCCATGCATGAGTAATTCCATCGTAGGCTTGCTGGATGGTGATGGGTTGGATGAGATTTATCATGTAATCGAGTTAGTTTTGTTAGGGTTTAATCCCTAGTATCCACTATGTTCTGAGATTGATGTTGCTATGACTTTGCTATGCTTAATGCTTGTCACTAGGGCCCGAGTGCCATGATTTCAGATCTGAACCTATTATGTTTTCATCAATATATGAGAGTTCTTGATCCTATCTTGCAAGTCTATAGTCACCTACTATGTGTTATGATCTGGCAACCCCGAAGTGACAATAATCGGGACCACTTCCGGTTATGACTGTAGTTTGAGGAGTTCATGTATTCACTATGTGTTAATGCTTTGGTCCGGTACTCTATTAAAAGGAGGCCTTAATATCCCTTAGTTTCCGCTAGGACCCCGCTGCCACGGGAGGGTATGACAAAAGATTTCATGCAAGTTCTTTTCCATAAGCACGTATGACTATATTCGGAATACATGCCTACATTACATTGATGAATTGGAGCTAGTTCTGTGTCACCCTAGGTTATGACTGTTACATGATGAACCACATCCGTCATAATTCTCCATCACTGATCCATTGCCTACGAGCTTTCCATATATTGTTCTTCGCTTATTTAATTTTCCGTTGCTATTGTTATCATCACTACAAAATACCAAAAACATTACTTTTGCTACCGTTACTTTTACTATCATTACCACTACTATCATATTACTCTCCTACTAAACACTTTGCTGCAGATATTAAGTTTCCAGGTGTGGTTGAATTGACAACTCAGCTGCTAATACTTGAGAATATTCTTTGGATCCCCTTGTGTCGAATCAATAAATTTGGGTTGAATACTCTACCCTCGAAAACTGTTGCGATCCCCTATACTCGTGGGTTATCATGCTTCTTCATGTTCACGAGCTTGTCAGCCTCGGTTGGCTACGGCTCGACTTGCATCTTAGAGGGCTTGTTGCGCCTCAAGTGCTTGAGCATCTCGCAATTGTTGCTCTTGATGTTGTGCCTCGGTATCTTGTGCTTCTTGGTGTAGACACGCTCGCTCTTCAGCTTCATGTTGGCGTTGTCGTTGCCTTTCTCATGCTAACGCAAAGGCCTCTTGGGTTTGACGTTGTCGGTGCTCTTGAGAGTTGGTGTCACATAGAGGATTGAGGCTTGCTTGACGATCGTTGCATGCAACACGTAGAAGAGTGTTCGATGTCGGTGTACTTGAGCCGTAGAGGGTGAAGTCTGAGTGTCGACTTGAGGAGCTCCTTCTTGATGAAGACGAAGTGGAAGAAGAGTGCTTGAGCAACAAAGCGTGAATCTCGTCCATTCTTGCGTCATTCTATTGCTTGTGATCGTCGAGCTTGTGGTCGAAGTAGTCCCTTGTACATTGCTCGGAGAGTCGCAAGTCGGTGGCGAGGTTGTCGATGCGTGCACTCATTGCTTGTTGCTCTTGATGCAAAGCATGTTGTGCACCAAAGAGGTGGCTCTTGGTGATGTAGGAGTTCATATCGTCGTCATGCTCAATGAAGAGTGGGTTGGTAGAAGTACTTGGCCTATCCATCATTCCAAGAGAAAAATGTGAGTGGTAGAAAGAGAAGAACGAATACCAAATGTACCTTGACCGAAGTTGAAGGTGGATCAATGATCACTCCAATGTGGACAAGGAAATAGCACAATTGGTACCAATTCTTGTCGGTTTCTCACACCTACACAAGTAAAAGCTTACGTTGGAGCTTGGTTAGGATGGTGGCACAAAATTTAATGCAATTGTAAGTGAGCTTCAATAATGTTGGAAAAGATTCGCAAGTTCGCAATGCAACAAGTAGACCAAGAAAGATAAGGTACACGGAAACACACACGCAAAAAGATAGGCGGGGTCGTGCAACCAAGGGTGAGCCAAAATGTGGAGTCCACAAAAATGCTCTTGTTGCACAACGCTAGAGAGACGCTAGCACGATAGCACAATAGGCGGATATAAAGACTTGTGCACAACCTACTAAGCAAAAATGCAACGACTTCTATCCCAAGTATGCTCTATGCAAGGTGTTTCTATGATATGATCCAATATGATCTAATATGACAATCTTAATGTTGCATGATGCTATGGTTCTTGCTTAAAGGCTCTTTGCTTATCTCCCCCTTTTGCTTAAAAGCTTGTTTGGCTCTTTGCTGTTTGAGCTCTTTTCTCATGCAATGCTTCACGAACCAAGATAGCAATTGTGTATGCGATGACAACCTTGTGACACAAGAGATGATACCAAAATATGCAACAATTATGTATGTATGCTATGGGATGTATGATCACTAATGTGCACAAGTCTCGTTGCCGGCAATACTCAAAAGCTAGTCTCGATGGGTAAGCGACGCAAAGGAGTAAGGCTATGATGGCTATCAATGTAATGGCAAGAATGATATGTCCAATACCAAGGTGAGGTTACCGTTTCTTGCATACGGTATGGTGTCAAAATGGTGGCACGAATACCAATATGTAGTCGAGGTGGTCATTGTTGATGACGCGTCCGTGGCGAAGGTGAGCGGCGGTGATGTTGATGTCGAACCGTACCTAAATAGCCGAAACACAAGTAGGACACAGAACCGCAACTCAAATTCTCAAAGCAAAGTTGGACTAAAATTGTCGGAGTTTGTGTTGGTAAGCGGTGGTTGTGTATGTGGTATATGGTGGTGCTATGCGGAAGTGGTGGAGGTATGCGGAAGTATATGTGGGCACCGGAACAAAATTTGGCGAAATATGGACGGAAAACGGGCGGTGGAAGTATAAACGGATATCCGGGCTTGATGGCCGGATGTCCGGGCTATCGGGCCGGATGTCCAGGCTCGACATCCGAGGACGAATGTGATGAACACGACGTGGAGAGGTCAAATCCGGGCAAAATTCAGAGGAATTTGTGGAAGGAAATTGGGGAAAAGTGGATGGAAAGCTAGATCTACCTGCAACACACGAAATCCGCGGATCAAATCCAACAAAACTTCATCGCACCAACAAATCACAAAAAAAGTTGGGGCTATTTTTGTGGGGAAATTTCGAATTAGGGGCAAAATCAACAAAAACAAGGATAGCGACACGATGGGGAGGCTCCGAAATCGTGATCAACGTGGCCCTAGATACCAAGATGATGTAGGGTAGAACCCTAACCGGCCGATCTTTCACGAAAGGAGTGGATCCCACGATGAACACGAAGAACACAAGGGGAAACGAGGGGAAACACGAGAGGAAACATGGGAAAATCACTAAACCAACACGAAATAGTCACACTTGTGCTAGATCCTTGGGTACATAAGAGATCACACGATCCACGGATAACTAAGGACGATACAAAGGTAGCCGGTCTTTTCCGTGAGGAGTTCTTGATGTTCTTCTCCGCAAGGAGGTCTTGAATCCAAAGGGATCTTCTCCGAAGAGGGGCCGTGGTCTCTCTCGTGGAGTAGATCCGATGTGGATGAGCAATGCTCTATCTCTAAATATGAGCTAAACCAATGCTAACCCTAGAAAGAGGGACGAGGAGAGTATTTATAGTCTAGGGGTGAAAGGGGTACATGGTCCTCGACCCTTTACTGTGCGCAGACAGACGGGGCCGGATGTACGGGCGTTCGTGGAAGGCCGGATGTCCGGGCTGTGGTGGCCGGATGTCTGGGCTGGCGGGGGTGGTATTGCTGCCTTCTGGATAGGTGGAGTCTGGATATCCGGGCTGGACGCCGGATTTCCGGGCTAGGGCCGGATGTCCGGGCTGGACGCCGTATGTCCGGGCCCTGTAGACTTGGCCGCTGGCTCCTTGCTGCCGTAGACACTTCCAGGGGCCGGATGTCCGGGGCCTGGGAGTTGATCTTGACTACTTCCGTCTGTTCTCTTCATCCGTGAACTTGGGGACTTGTACATCTTCACGTGCGTCTTCGGGAGGGTCCTGTTGGTACCTAATCATGCACAACATCTCGGACTTAGGTAGTCGCCATGTCTCATGCATAGAAAGTGGAAGTTCGGAGAGGAGTGAGTTCACCTTATCTTCGATAGCCTTGGTTCGGGCTCTTGTCATTGGTCCAAGTAGTGTCGTTGGAGGTGTAGGTGCGCCCGTGGGGATGATCGTGGGATGCTCCGCATCAACTTATCGCACCGCATGTGGTGCTGAAACACTCGGTCGTCATGTAATGTTAATAACCCCTGCCTACAATGCTATTTGCTTTGCACTATTTGGCTATAGGTACTCATAAATATGTTGTTGCTATGAATTTTTATCATAGACAATTATCTATCTTACAGGGACACATAAATCCTCCTCGAAGAAGAACAGAGAATCGTCAATAATGATAACATGTTATGCTCTGATATGCTCTGATTATCTAACCTTGCAGGAAGATAAAAGTTAGCCGATGCACAAATTACTTTTGAAGGCTATCTATGACTAACAAAGTGCTCTTCCTCTCAGCTACTATTTGCATTATCCCTACTATAGGAAAATCACCTTCAAAACTTATCCACTCTAAGCAATGGATTATTATTCGATCCTGCTCTGATCGTATTGAACATTTAACATGCAGGAAAACTATATCTCGTGTGGATTCAATTTTTGTTCTGAGAAAACCTTCATGTCTTATCCTTGTCACAAATCTCTCAACACTTGTTATCTAACCCTTGTCGAAGTTTTGTGACAGGAACTACCTCAGACACCGTCGAGTGCATTGAAAGACCTCAAATGTTGATACATTCTCAATGACACTCATATGAAGAGAAATATTGTTTCCCAACTGAAGCATATCTTAAGGGGGAGAATATTTATCTTCGTAATTATCTCTCGATTTTTCATTAATTCATCGCATTACATTTCACTTCTTATCTATCATTCGATGTGATCTGTTTTGTCAACAATTGTCCAAAAAGGGGGAGATTGTTGGTGCAATATCTGCCTACCTTATGTTTTGGAGATTGTTGACAGAAACAGGTATGGACTAATTTGTTTGCTAGTGCAAAGAGAGAGAAAAGTCCATACACAACCGAAGATAATGATGTCTCTGGTGCTGAGTTCTAGGAACTCCACCGAAGCATATCTGCGCTAGAGAGAACAACGAGCTATATTTGTTGAAGTGATAGAGTCGAGAAGATTAATGTGAAGAAATCAACCCTTCGAAAGTTTATCACTGAAGCGAAGCTTTTGTTTCGGTACTGTCATCCGAAGAAATTGACTGCAACAATGGAATTCGAAGACAAAGTGAAGACATAGAATTCATTTCGTTTTTCTTCTTTCATTCTTTTGAGTTATAGGACCTCCGTACTATTAAGAGGGGTATAGGTTCTTGTTGCTTAGATCCATTGTGATGCTTAGCCACAACCTATGAAAGATGTGAGAGAAATCTCTTTGTGCTCAGAGCAAATACTTGCCAGCAAGAGACTGTGGTCTTTTTCGCTGCAAGAGATTTGCCTCGGACCGAGGAGTTAGCATTTCTTGGCCGCAAGATATGTTACCGTTGTGCTCAAATCCGACCGTTGGAATCGTGTCGTTCGGCCATTGGCTGAGGCCGATGTCCAATTTGGTCATTTCCCATCAAGGAAGGTTGCAGTTATAAATAGCCACCCTGCTCCGACATTGTCCGTTGGCTACTCCGCTTGAGATTTCTGAGAAGATTGATTTGAGCAACCCCTCCCCAAGTGATTTGAGTTTAAGATCCATCAAGAGAAAACCAAGAGCCCAAACTTAGACAGTGGTTTAGCATCACAGTAGTTCAGAGTGAGAGTTCTTGTACCTATTACTCTTGAGAGTTGTGCACTCTCTAGACGGATAGGTTTGGCTTCGAGTGTTGAAGAGTTGTTGTCTTCACCGAGCCTAATCTTCAGCAACCAAGAGTGATTATGGTTTGTGAATGTAGACCGAAGGTTTGGAGATCGCCAACAAGGATCTACCACGAGTGAAATCAACCTGAGTCTGATAAGCTCTGCATTGAAGGAGAATAGGGTGAAGCGAGTTTATCTTCCGTGTTAAGTCACAACCCCTCCAACCAGACGTAGCCCTTTGGCAGAAGGGTGAACTAGTCTACCAAATATCTTGTCGCCTTCGAGCACCACTGGTTAAATCTACTCTACTTCATTTCCTTCAGTAGTTTCCATTCGTGCTCTGTACCGATAGTTTACCTGATCATTTATCTTGTTCTGTGGCCCTCATCCTATGTATTTGTGTTTATTCATATCATTATCCTTGACTATATTCCTTTGTTTGTCAGTAGGTACTTTTGTTCTACTTGTGTAACCTTCTAGTTGCATTTCTCTCAGTTCGAGCTATGTTGTGCCTTATCCTGTTACATCTCTGTGCATGTTGTATAACTCTCATTGTAGTTAAACCTGTGATCCATCAAGCTCATATCGTTGTCAAATCTTTTATTGAAGAATATGCTTTTGACGAAGAAGATTGATTTAGTATATTTCTTCGACATTCTATTCCGCTGCTATGATTGCGTTAAGATTCAAAGCTTTCGAAAGAAAATTTGAATCTCCCATTCACCCCCCTATAGTCGATATACTCTCAGTCATAACAAGCTCACAAGTAGCAACGGGCACCATAGACGTCGGCTCGAGGACGCAGGCATCGCACTACGACGCATGCGATTCGGATCAGCATCTGCCGATGAAGCACCGACACGCAAAAATGGATCCTTACCACCGGACCCCCGCTGGAATGAGTGACGCTGGATCCTGGAGGCACGTTTGATGGAAGGGAAATAGAAGGGAGAGCAGAAGAACGCAAGTATCATAACGGTAATGAGGGATTACCGATGAGCGACGGAGGCGACCCAGGCGGGAGATTATGGCGGAGAAGTTCCACGCGCAACTATACAGAGGAGAAATTTTTCTGGGTTGACTTGCAACGCATCAGGGCGATAGAGGGCGCTGGTCAGGCTAGGTTGTAGTGGGTCACGTAACCGAATGTTTACGTGATAGTGCTTATGAAGTGGTCGGTCCCATATGTAAGCAATAGTAGAATGCTGATGTGGCAAGTGTGCTGAGGTGGATAGGCTGCATGTTAAGAGAAGTAGATTGTGGGGATGAATTATTTAGGTATTATAGATTTGTGGAGTTGGAATTAGGTTAAACGGAGTTGCGTGGGTCCCACAGGCTTAGGGGGTGCCCCCTTGTGGTGCAATGTGTGAGCTCGTGGCGCTCTCGTCTCCTCCCGAGGCTCCTAGGGTCCCTTCTGGCCCAAAAAAATCATCGTAATGTTTTATCATGTTTGGACTTCATTTGGTATTGATTTCATGAAAAACAAAAAACATGCAGAAAATATGAACTGGCACTGGGCACCGAGTTAATAGGTTAGTTCCAAAAAATGATATAAAATTGCATATAAAGCATCCAAAATTGATAACATAATAGCATGAAAGAATGAAAAATTATAGATACGATGGAAACGTATCACCTCCAAAGCCGAAACACTCTTAACGGAGCCCGTCACCGTGGCCTTCCAAGCGGCATGGGTGGTGTCATCACCTTCACCAACAGGGACTTCGGGAGTTATCACCGCTTTCAGTATCGCCTGCCTGCATGGGGTCATGCACCGCGAAGGGGTGTACTCTGCTCTCGGCAGCATGGGCAACCTCCCTGGAGAGCTATGCGTCCTCTACCCGGGCCATCACCTCCGAGTTGCTGGCCTCGACAATCACCATCGCGTCGACATGAGATCCAGGGGCGTAGGATGGGGTTGCAAACAAAGATATGTTCTCCGTCATCGTCTCGGGCAGTGGCTCTGCCACGGTGGGGTTGTTCTCCGCCTCCACGATGGGCACCAGGGGAAAATCGCCCTTACCAACTGTTCTTTCTGTCGTTGCTTGCTTCGCCTTCTTCACCAACAAGCGACCAGAGAAGGAGGGGCTGCACACGCATGATAAAACAAAGATTAGAGGCGACCTGGGAGCTCCAAGTCCTCAGCCCAGGAAATAACCTATGTACTCTTCCTTGGCGCATCATTTCGTCTAAAGCCGCCCTTGGTCAAAAGATATGCACGGCCCTGATCCTCCGGCCGGGCCATCAGTAGGTCCATCAGCCGTGGACCCACTAGGGACCTCCTCTAGGACGACAGCATGCTCCTGAGAAGCGTGAACTCGGCCTGGCTCAAGGGCTGCCTAAACCATCGCGGCCTCGCCTGAAAGCGTGCCGGTGGCCGAGGGAGGAATCACCTCCGCCACATCATCATCCATGGTCGCGAACTAAGGACAAAAGCTAAACGGTAAATAGGCTACTTTTGCAGGAAAGAACAATTCCAATGTCAAACCCAATACTTATACTTGGTAACGACCGCATGGTGTCGACACTGAGCTCTAGCAATGGGACTGGAGATCACTAGGGGCGCAGGGCATGCTTCCGGCCTGGCGGTGGGGGCGCCTCCCTCCTAACATGGATGCTGGAGGAGACTCTAAGTCATTCTCGCCCTCCTCCTTGTCTCCCTCTGCAACTCTCCAGAATTGGGACTGAATGAGCTCGCCCACGGCAAAAAGGGGTTCGACCAATTGGTACCTACCAAACCCACAAGGACAATTCCCCACTTATCTCATCCCGGCAGGCCCCTTAGAATGGTTTCACGTTCCGAGTTGTGTGGAGCATCCCGTCGGAGGGCGGCAAAGCCGAGACCCCATCGGAATGGAGCAAGGTCTCCATGATCCACGCCATGCTCTCTTTGTTAATGGCGGCCGAGTGAAACATCGCCCGTCCTTGGTACCCTTGAGCGACCAAGTTAGCTCCTGTCGGGCTTGCAGCGGGGGGGGGGGGGGGGGGGGGGTGTGGAGTCGCGCAAAGCTACTTGCCACCATATGGCCATCCAATCCCCACTCCACGAACAACCTGATGCGTTGAAGCACCGGCTGAAAGCTCTGCTGGTGGCACACCTTTTCCATTCATCGCGCTTCATCGCAGAAGTAGGAGCCCTCGGTTCTTGAAGCAGAGGAGAACCCCGCAAGTCCACGACGTGCAACCACCTCCGGCGCCACTCCTTCACGTGGGAGTATAGCTCCATAGGAATGAATTTCTTCTCCCCTTTCTTCTCGGCAAGACGGATGGTCGCACAACCAGAAGTTTGGTTGTCTTTGGAGCTCGGATGAGGCGAGTAGAAGTGCCAGAAAAGTTCTAGAGACAGCCGCACTCCGACAAACCCCTCACAAAGATGGGCGAAGATGGGCAGAACCAACACCGCGTTCGGGTGGATATGCAACATATGAAGCTGGAAGTGCTCCCGTACCGTGAGGAAGAAATCGAAAAAAGGGGGTACCAGGCCGACGGTAAGGAAATTGATGAAGATGGGTACTATGTCATCCTCCACCTCTTGGTTGCCCGCCGGTAGTAGCATTGTGGGCCCTCACTCATTGTTCAGGCCATCGACGAAGAAGCTGAGCGCCTGCACGTTGTCCTTGTCCGTGAACTCGAATCCATACAAGGCAGGTGCCAGTTCCTAGGGATCCTCTTCCTCCCTACTTCCTTTCCGCTTTTCCGTGGTGGACTTGGATCTATGAGACGCCATAGGAGAAGGGAATCCTCGATGGGAGCAAAATGTGAAGGATGGGGAAAGTGCTGCGACAGCAGCATGAGAAAAACCAGAGGATGGAGATGATGGAATAGAAAAACTGCATTCTGGCATCCCCCATTTATAACCCAAGGGGCGGTTGGAAAGGAAACCTCCCACCTCTTGGTGGCGACCTCCCACATTCGCCACTCCTCGAGGGCACACTGCAAGACGCGTAGCGGGAATCAAGGCGCCCACGTCATTTCCATCTGACAAGGCACCCACACAGGCATCATTTAACACGATAGAGGAAAAAGTCATCAGCACTCGGTCTTATGATGTAGGGCCAGGCCCCACGTGTTAAGTCCCCAGAATGTCTAGGCCCCATCTCCCCTCCAGGGCTAGGCGGCTGCGAAGACCGGCGATGGGCCCGGGGACTACTGTCGGTGTAAGAAAAACTGGGGTATTGCTAGCCTGGTGTGCTGGGCCTTGATGGTAGGCCCATGAATACTCCTTGACCGAAGCATGGCCCTTGAAAACTCCGATCTACCTGATGGACCATGGCATGGGCTATTGGGGAACGATTCTGGACATGAGGTGTGACCATTCCCAGGAAGGGCTTCGTGGGAGCTAATAATGCACAAGTATAGGGGATGATTTGTAGCCCTTTTCACTAAATAAGAGTGTCGAACCCAATGAGGAGCTAAAGGTAGAACAAATATTCCCTCAAGTTCTATCAACCATTGATACAACTCTACGCACACTTAATGTTTGCTTTACCTAGGACACGAATAAAAACTACAAGTACTTTGTAGGTATGGATAGGTTTGCATGATAATATAGAATGTGAAAATAAAAGTTAGGTGCTGTTTAAATAAAGAAGCAATTAATTTTAGTAAAACAAGTGTGGATTAGTGGGGGTAGGATTTGTGTAATTGTCCCTTAACAATTGACTAAGTTGCTAGACCGATAGCAAGTTTTTATCTGGGAGAGGCCACTGCTAGCATGTCGTCCCTTACATGGAATTCTATGCACTTATGACTAGAACTATTAGCAAGTATCCGCAACTACTAACGTTCATTAAGGTAAAACCCAACCATAGCATTAAGATATATATTGCCCACCCCCCTTCAATCCCGTTTTTATCAATTTCTATGGTAGGTTGAAGCTGCTGTCACCCTTGCCCTCCAATGCATAGTTCTATCAACATACAACTAACCCTATGGTGTGATCCACATGCGCTCTCATATGGTGGGCACCAAAGGACAGCAACATAACCACAAGCAAATTAAACCAACCATACAATTCACCAATTACTGGTAGGACAACAAAAATCTACTCAAACATCATAGGATGGCAACATATCATTGGATAATAGTATGAAGCATAAAGCACCATGTTCTAGTGGAGGGTACAGCGGGTTGTGGGAGAGTGGACCGCTGAATATAATGGCGGAAGGTCATGAAGATGTTGGTGAAGATGACAGAGTTGTTGGAGTAGATCGCCGTCACACGATGATTGCCCCGGCGACATTCCAGCGCCACCTGGAGAGAGGGGGAGAGAGCCCCGTCCTCCTCCTTCTTCCTTGGTCTCCCCCCTAGATGGGAGGAGAGTTCCCCCTCTGTTCCATGGCCTCCACGATGGAGGAGGGCAAGAGCCCCTCCGAGATTGGATTTGTCTCTATGTTCTTTTCTGTTTCGCGTTCCTATTTTCTTGCCGAAAACCATTTCTAATATTCCCGAAGATCTATAACTCCGATTGCATTGTGATTTTAACACGATTTTTTCAGATATAAGCTTCCTTGGACCCGAAATAGAGCTCCAACCGACTAACAAGGAGGGCACAACCCACCACCACGCGCCTGGGCTGCCTGGCGCACCCAGTTGTCTTGTGGTGGCTGGGTCCCTGTTTGCGATGATTCCACCTCCCCAAAATCACAAATATTCCAAAATAATTCTCTGCAAATTTTTATCGCGTTTGGACTTTGTTTGATATGGATATTCAGCGAAACAAAAAACATGCAACAAATAGGAACTGGCATTGGGCACTGGATCAATAGGTTAGTCCAATAAATCATATAAATTGTTGCCAAAAGTATGTAAAAGTTGTATAATATTGGCATGAAACAATCAAAAAGTATAGATACGACAGAGACGTATTAGCATCCCCAAGCTTAATTCCTGCTCGTCCTCAAGTAGGTAAATGATAAAAAAGATAATTTTTGATGTGGAATGCTACCTAGCATGTTCTTGATCGTATATCTAATCGTGGCATCAATATTAAGACACAAATGATTCAAAGAAATAGTCTAAATACTCAAGCATCCCAACAAACTATCGTGTCTTTCAAAATATCAACGCTAAAGAAAGCTATCCCCACAAAATCATATAGTCTTGTCATGCTCTGTCTTCTTAACACAAAGTATTTATCATGCAGAACCGCGATGACAAGCCTTGCAATTGATTCATACTTTTTAACGTGCTTCAGCTTTTTCAACCCTCACACAATACATGAGCACAAGCCATGGATATAGCGCTATGGGTGGAATAGAGTATGATGATAGGGGTAAATATAGAGAAGACAAAAAGTTAAGAAAGTCTCACATCGACGCGGCTAACCAACAGGCTATGAAGATACCCATCAATTGATATCAATGCGAGGAGTTGGGATTGCCATGCAATGAATGCACTAAGAGCTATAAGTGTACGAAAGCTCAATACGAAAACTAAGTGGGTGTGCATCTAACTCTATAATGAAAAATTCTCACTAGTATATGAAAGTGACAACATAGGAGACTCTCTATACTAAAAACATGGTGCTACTTTAAAGCGCAAGTGTGGAATTAGCATGCCCCTTCTCTCTTTTCTCTCTCTTTTTTGTTTTTTTTCTTGGGCTCTTTTTGGCCTCACCTTTTTGTCTTTTTTATATTTTTTCGGAGCCTCATCCCGACTTGTGGGGGAATCATAGTATCCATCATACTTTCCTCACTAGGAAATGCTCTAATAATGAATAATGACGATCATCACACTTCTATTTACTTACAACTCAAAAGAAATAAAAATTACAACTCGATAGCTAGAACAAAGAATGACTCTATATGAATGCCTCTGGCAGTGTACCAGGATGTGTAATGATCTAGCTTAACAACGATATCAAAAAATGGACAAGCCATGTAAATATCATGCTAGCTATCTTATGGTCATGCAAAGCAATATGACAGTCATCAAAACAAAAGCGGTGGAAGTTGCATGGCAATATATCTCGGAATGGAAAGGCCATAATAGGTAGGTATGGTGGCTGTTTTGAGGAAGATATAATAAGGTTTATGTGTGATAGAGCATATCATATCATGGGGTTTGGATGCACCGACGAAGTTTGCACCGAGTCTCGAGGTGAGAAAGGGCAATGCACGGTACCGAAGAGGCTAGCAAATTGCAGAAAGGTAAGAGTGCGTATAATCCTTGGACTCACATTAGTCATAAGGAACTCATATACTTATTCCAAAAGTTTATTAGCCCACGAAGAAAAGTACTACTACGCATTCCCCTAGTGGGATAGATTGGTAGGAAAAGACCATCACTCGTCCCCGACCACCACACATAAGGAAGACAATCAATAATAAATCATGCTCCAACTTCATAGCATAACGAGAGACTATACGTGCATGCTTCGGGAATCACAAACCTTAACATCAATATCTTACTAAACACGATCATCCACTAGTACCTCCCAGATATTATCATATCTATATCGCAAAACTGTTGCAAGGAATCAAACATATCATATTCAGTGATCCACAAGTTTTATGTAGGATTTCATGACTAACCATGCAAATGACCAATTCATGTTGACTCTCTAAATAGATATAAGTGAAGCATGACAGCTTAACTCTTTCTACAAAATATCACGCTCTAATAAATATAAGTGAAGCAGAAGAGCATTCTACGAATAATGGTTTTCTATGTGAAGAGAAACAGGCAATTCAAACTTCAAATGATATAAGTGAAGCACATGAAGCATTCTATAAAGCCATCCTAAAAAATTATAAGTGAAGTGCAATGAGCATTCTATAAATGAACCATGGACTATCTCATACCAACATGGTGCATAAAAGAAAAGTGAAAACTAAATGGAAAAGACACTCCAAGGTTTACACATATCACATGAACGAAACGAAGACATACCAATAGTTGTTGAAGAAAGATGGGATGCCTTCCGGGGCATACCCATGCTTAGACGCTTGAATCTCCCTGTATATTTACTTGGGGTGCCTTGGGTATCCCAAAGCTGGAAATCTTGCCTCTCCTCCTTCTCCTCATATCGAGACCTCCTGGATCTTTGAAAACTTCATCCACACAAAACTTAAGAGAAAACTGGTGAGATCTTTTAGTATAATAAAGCAAATTACTACTTTAAGTACTGTTGCAAACCCATTCATATTTTATTTTTGCATTATCCCTGGTGTATTATAACTTCTCCATGGCTTATACCACCGATAGAATCGATAGTTTCATCAAAACAAGCCAAATAATGCATCAAAACAGAATATGTCTTAAAAAGGACAATCCGTAGTAATGTGAACATTAACCATACTTCTATAACTCCAAAAATTCTGAAAAATAAGGAAAAATAAAAAAATGCATAGCAGTACAGTGTAAATATTTCAGAAACTTTTGACGTTCTAGTAAAAAAATGTAAAATCGCGCACTACAGCCAAGGTTTCTGTTTTTGCACCGCACATACCGACAAGCAATCTAATCATCCTAAAGGAAAATCTTGGCACATTATTTTTATAATACAATGGATTTGTACAAGGGGATAATTATTTTTGTGAGAAACGTCCATGAAAAATTTACATTGTGTCCATGAGCATGAACACAAGTGTTCAAGGTCGACCCTCACTTTTCCAATGCATAACCTTCCAATCGCTTCTCTTTTTGAAAAAGTTTTTTAGTACCCCTCTATATTTTTTTGTTTTTAAACTTTATAATAGCACACAACAGAATAAAATGATTCTCTAAAACTTCTGGGTTGCCTCCCTAGCAACACTTTCTTTAAAGCCATTAAGCTAGGCATAAAGTGCTCAAGTAATGGACCCAACCGGATCCCAAGGTATATCAAAGCCAATTTTAATCAGCAATGATTTGGCATTTAGTAGTGAGCACAAAGCAACATATATCATTCAATGATCAAGTGTAACACTCTTCCTATGCATCAGCATGTCATAAAAGAACAGTCGGAGGTGGGGTTCCGGCTACCTTTGAGGTTCGAACACTGGGGTGCGCGTGAAGTCTTTCCCTTCTACCAATCTACGCTCTAGCTCGCTAAGATCTTGCGGACGAACTCGATGAACTCACAACACTGAAAGACATAGGATTTATACTGGTTCGGGCCACCGTTGTGGTGTAATACCCTACTCCAGTGTGGTGGTGGTGGATTGCCTCTTGGGCTGATGATGAACAGTACAAGAGAAGAACTGCCTCCTGAGGTTGAGGTGTTCTTATGCGTATGAACTTGTGTGTCTCCTTGGCCTCCCTTCTATGGTGGCTAGTCCTATTTATAGAGGCCATGGTCCTCTTCCCAAATATCGAGCGTGAAGGGAGCCAACAATGGCAGGCTAATTTGAAGGGGGACAACTAGTACGAGCTATCCTGACAAAAGTAGTCCTCGCCTGCACAAAGCTCTGGTGGTGATGCCATCTTTGGCTCCACAATGACCTCCGTCTTGTAGTCCATGGTCTTGGTCTTGTTACACCGAAATGGCAACCTTTGCGTGAGGCCTCGGTACCCCGCGGCTGCGCTTGCCCCATTTGCACCAAAGAGGAAACAAGGACGCTGCGCACGCTGGCGCCCGCCTGGCGCCCACCTGGTGTCGATCGTCATGGATCACGTCACGAGAGCCTCGCGAGGTTTCCCTCGCCTTGATATCTCCGCTCCTCGTGAGCCTGTCTGCTAGGCTGCTCCAGAGGAGGTCTTGGGTCGGCCGCCTCGTGAGGCTTGGACCCTCGCGAGGGTCTTGGATGCCTTGTTGGTGAAGATGGGTCGTACGGCCTGCTGGCTTAGCCACACCATGGGCCGCAGGCAGGCAAGTCCGGGGACCCCCGTTCCCATAACGCCGATAGTAGCCCCTGGGCCCAAGGTGCGCTCGGGCTTGGCTTCACGGCGAAGCCAAGGGTCAAGTTCGGAGCACCGCGGGCCCCCAAAGCCTGCGGCCTTGGTTGACGCGTGGCGGTTGATTGTACGTGGGCGTCTTTGCTTCGCCACGCTGCCTTGGCAACTGCACGACTTGACAAGTCCCTGTGACATGCAAGGGAAACTGTCATTACCTGCGATCGTGGTTGGTGTCGGTTGGCCTTCTCTGGCTATAAATGGAGAGGGGGGCGGAGCCCCCATCGCCCATCTCCTCCTCGCTTGCTTGCTTCTTCCTCCTTGCTCCACTGCTTCCTCCAATGGCGCCTATCCAAAGGTTCTTCGTTGAAGAGAAGGGGAAAGCTCCCTGGGATGTCCCGGAGCTCCTCCTGCCGAAGAAGAAGTCGATCCATCGCCGTGACGAAGCGGCGACGCAGGTGGTGGCGAGGCCTTTGTGCGAGCGGCCTCCACCAGGGTACCCGCTACCCCTGTACGCCCAAGCTGAGGGCTCGGGAGGACGAAGTGGCGAGCAGCGCCGCCCACGCCGCATCCGGGGTTGCCGCGCCATGGCGACGCATGGCGCCCATGCCGCGGACTCCTCGCTCGAGTTGGTGCTGTGGGCGCCGATGCCTCCGAGCTCCTGGATCCGCTTCCCGCGGTTCTTCTCCGTCGTGATGCTGCCGAGGGGGGCCCTTGAGCTCTGGCTGCAGCATGCCGATTGCGGCGCTCCAGCGATTGAGGCGAAGATCGAGGCGGTCCCCACTGGCAAGATCTTCATGACTTGCAGCTGGGGCAAGGTCGCATGAGTCTGTCATGCCAGGGCCGCCCTCACGATCCACTTTGAGTACGACGGCGCCTCCACGCTCTTCTTCAAGGTCTTCGACGCCGAGGGCCGCTACCTGGAATGCTGCTCTGGAGAAGAGCGTGAGGCCGATGCGTGCTCCACTCATGATCACTCCAGTAGAAGCAGCCCTTGGGAGTCCAGCAGCTCTCGTGAGCTTTACGAGACTCCGGAGATGAGCGACGACAGCTACGTCCCCCCGAGCTCTCGCCGTGCTCGGAGCAGGGCTGCAGCGTCCGGCCGCCGCCGCTGATCTGGATGGGGCTGGGCCAGCCTCCTGTGGCCCACTGTTGATGATGGCGTCCGCCACGAAATGATGTAGATAGGATCCCCCTTCGCATCAGCTTTTGTTTCTTGCGAAGAATCATGAATTACCCCGTGGGGGCATGTAAGGGTCTACAATGCCTTTGTACTTATCTTCCTCGTTATGAGGATTTGATGAACGCGTGTCCCGTTAAAGCTTGTTGCTCTATGATGACGGGTCCCGGTCCCAAGGCGGCTACAGCCGTCACTGGTATGCCAGGTCGCGATGCCGTGGTCAAGGCTAGGAGGTGCGCGGCCCGAGGTCCAGTAAGAGCCCCTGAGGTGCGATGCTCAGGAGGTCCCCCTTAGCAACCAACCAACCATGGTAAGGAAAGAAAGGAAGATTACATGGCCGCAATGGGGTTGCGGCATGGTGTGAGCGACTACTAAGCCCAAATATTTAGCCGATCTGAGGGCGAGACTTATCTTGCTGACTTCGCGGTGAATCCCGATGTTACGCTAGGGCTGCGCACCAACTTATAAGAGATAGCTAGGTTGGCCCGTACGAGTTTTCCTTCTCCCGAGGTCTTCTTAGTGCTCTACATCCTCAGGTCCCGGCCCTCGAGCGAGCTCAGCCGCCGCTGGTATGCCAGGTCGTGATGCCGTGGTCAAGGCCAGGGGTGAGGGCTGGAGAGCCAGTAAGAGCTCCTGAGTCGCGATGCTCAGGAGCCCCCCCTTTAATGTGCAAGCGAATCACTCGAGATAAAAGGAGACTCGCGGTGCCGCCTGCTATCCTTCCCGCGGGGTCCCTGTGGACAGACACAAGAAGAACATGGTTTGCTGTCATTGCCACCTGCCTGCTGCTGGTTGGTCCAGATGAAGTGAAGGCACTGAGGGCCTGGTGAGGTGACGTACGCGGCGCGTGCCGCGAGCCAGAGCTCGACCAATCAGATTTGTCGGTCGTGGCAGGGACAAACCCATGCACCAGCGCCGTGCCTGTGTAGAGGCCCCGAGGGAGGCGATGATCGAGCAGGTGATAGTAGTTGGCAGGTTAAGCATGAAGAGCAGGTCGACTTGGATAAATGCAAGAAGATACATGCCACTGGGCCTGGCCCGAGCGGCGTGGGGATCATGCAGCCCGAGGGGCGCCCCCAACAAGGTAAGTTGAAAACATAGCAAAAGGGGTACATGCCACAGGGACGGACCCACGTGGCCTGGGAATAATGCAGCCCGAGGGGCGCTCCCAGCTTAAATGAACTTGGAAGATGTCACCTGGTTCTGTAGACGAAGTAGAGTTGGTGCATCTAAAGCCACGCGTTGGAGGAATGGCTCCTCATGAGCCACCGGGACCCTGAGCCTCGGGAGGCTCTGGGGGCTCGGGAGGTTCCCTGAAGACCGTCCTCATCTCCTCCGGAACGGCGCGGAACCTGGCCTCCTGAGCCGTCAGGACTTGCCTTACGTTGTGCTGAACTGCTGATAGGCCGACACCACGCTCGGCAAGCCAAAGGGCATGCGACCGCAGCTATGTGGTGGAACCTCACAGTGGCCTGCACGGGATGGCCAGAAGCGTTCCTAAGATGCGGCCCTGTTGAGCCCTGGGATGTCGATGCAAGCGCGTAGCCTGGCATCCTCGCCTGGATGGGGGGCTGCGCCTTGTGAGCGGCCGTCGTCGTGCATGGCCCTTGCTTCTTGCAGTTCTTCGGTGGTCTTGGTGATGAACTCTTGAGCGGTGGGCACTCCTTGCCCTGTGCTCTCCTGAGGAAAGTGTGCCATGAGGCACGCCTCCAAGTGGTGCCCAAGCGCCTCCCTCGTGAGGTTGGCAAGGTCTGAGGCTCTCCAGGAAAGAGCCCCCGAGCCCTACCGGAGGAGGGCACCGGGCGCGCTTTCCTATTTGGTGGAGGGAGGCGCCCCTAGAGCGGGCGCTGATCCTGACGAAGCTCCTAACGCGACGCCGTCTTCTTGGGGTCCTGCGTGGCGCAGCAGCTTCTTCTTGGGGATGGTCTCCGGAGGGCCTTCACTTCTGCTATCAGGGTTGTCGGTTGCTGCAGCTTGGAAGGCGCGCTCAAGGGAGCACACCGCATCCCTTTCTTCACATGGGACCGTGATGATCCCCCCGCTTCCTAGCATCTTGAGGAAGTTGTAGCCATGGTGAGTGACTGCCATGAACTTGGCCAGGGCTGGATACCCAAGGATGGCATTATACGGCAGGCAGATGTGCGCGACGTCGAAGTCGATGAGCTCAGTGCGGTAGTTCTTGCACTCCCCGAAGGTGACAGGCAGGCGGACCTGCCCTATCGGTGTGGTGGAGCCATCAGTCACTCCTAAGAAAGGCTTGGTTGGCTGGAGCTGCTCATAGGGCACTTGGAGATTGTTGAACGTGTCGACGGACAGGACGTTGAGCCCTGTGCCACTGTCAATGAGAGTCTTGGTGACTTGCACATTGCTAATGACTGGGGAGCATAGCATAGGCAGGGTGCCAGCGGTGGCTGCGCACTTGAGCTGGTTTGCCGAGCTGAAGGTGATGGCGCACTGGGACCACCTGAGCGGGCGCGTGGCCTCGAGCTTGGGGAGCGTCGCGTTCACCTCACGAGCGAACTGTTTGAAGATGCGTTGAGAGGCTGGGGCCTGAGCACCACCTAAGATGCAAGCGATCGCATGCGGCTCCTGGAAGCCCCCAGCCCCCTCGTCCTGGTGGTGGTCGTCGTTCCTTCTCGGTGGCGGCAACGGGGGAAGACCGACGCTGCCCTAGGGGCGATCCTCACGAGGCGGATCCCTCCAGGCGCCCTCACGAGGTTGGTCCTACCAGCGGTCCTCACGAGGTCGGTCGCGCCACTCCTGGTGTGGGCCAGGGTCGTCCCAGCGTCCGCCTCCGCATCCTCCTCCGCGGCCATAGCCCCGGTCGTTGCGCTCGGGCGTCGACCGACGCGTCCTCCCCGAATGGCTCTGAGTCTTGACAGTCGCTGGTGTTGTGGGTGTTCAGGTTGTGGAAGGCGCAGAATGGGCGGCCGTTCTTGGATGACTCGGGCTGATCTCTGCCTCGCTTGGTGCCGGGCTCCGCTGCGAGTACTACTGCTTCTTTACGCTTCACGTCCTTGGCCTTGGCCTTCTTCTCCTCCTCTCCTGCAGCTGGCAGCTCAAGGAGAGAGAGGCGCCCCTCCTCGGCTCTTGCGCACTTGGTCGCCAGGTTGAACAACTCCTGAGATGTGCAAAGCTCCTCGTGGATAGCCAGCTCTTCCTTCATCTTGACGTTATGGACGCCGTCTGAGAACGCGGAGATGATGGCTTCGTCCGTGACCTTGGGGATCTTGAGGCGGGTGTTGTTGAAGCGCTGGATGTACTTCTGGAGGGTCTCTCCCGGCTGTTGCTTGATGTGGCATAGATCGCCCGCGGCCGGTGGGCGGTCGCGAGTGCCCTGTAAGTTGGCGACGAGGCGGTCGCGCATCTCGTCCCAGGAGGAGATTGAGCCGTGCTGCACATTCAGGAGCCAAGAGCAGGCCCCTCCTTGAGAGCCATGGGAAACCAGTTCGCCATGACTTTTTCGTCGTCGTTAGCCGCTTCGATGCTCAGCTCATGGAGCTGCAGGAACTCTGCGGGGTTGGCGGTGCCGTCGTATCGAGGAGGTAGATTTGGCTTGAACTTGCTTGGCCAGGCGACGCTACGCAGCTCGAGGGTGAAGGCACGGCAGCCAGCCGTGGTTGCCGGGGCCCGCTTCTGAGGCAGAGCTTGGTCTTGGCGAGGTCTGTGATGTGCCACCGCAGGCAGCACGCGGTCTTGACGAGGTGGCGCAAGGAGCGCCGGTGCAGCTTCTCGCGGCCGCGGGATTTCTTGGCAGCTCCTTTCTTCACGCGTGGGCGCCGGGCGCGGTGGATCACGCCGCGGAGGCGTGCACCTTGGAGCCAAGGCACAGTCTTGGGGACGAGGCAGTGGAGGCACGCCATGAGCCCCGTTGCTGAGGGGGAGGCAGAGAGTGGGACGGCGTTGGAGAGCCCCCTACGGCGCGGACGAGCTCAGCGACGCGGTCGAGCCACTCCTCATAAAGGTGGTCGACGGGGCGGTAACGCAGGAGCTCGTTCGCCGCAATGAGCGCGGCCCGCGCTTCCATGGGAGCGTGGTGCGCATGGGATGAAGAACTAGCAGGGGTGAGTGATGGAGTAGCGGTGCGGCCGTCCTGCCGCACTGAAGGATGCAGCGAGGACACCTGCTGCTCGTTCCCCACCGGGCCGGTGGCAGCGTTGGCAGTGGGGGATGGAGAACGGCGAGGTGGCCCGCCGACGGGAGCCATCTGAGCGACGCGGGCGGCGAGGGCAGCCCGACGCTCAACTCGAGCATGGCGAGCATCCGACATGGAGACGACGGAGCGACAGACTGACGGAAAGGAAGCTACGGCGCACCCCTACCTGGCGCGCCAAATGTCGGAGGTGGGGTTCCGGCTACCCTTGAGGTTCGAACACTCGGGTGCGCGCGAAGTCTTTCCCTTCTACCAATCTACGCTCTAGCTCGCTAAGATCTTGCGGACGAACTCGACGAACTCACAACACAGAAAGACACATGATTTATACTAGTTCGGGCCACCGTTGTGGTGTAATACCCCACTCCAGTGTGGTGATGATGGATTGCCTCTTGGGCTGATGATGAACAATACAAGAGAAGAACTACCTCCTGAGGTTGAGGTGTTCTTATTCATATGAACTTGTGTGTCTCCTTGGCCTTCCTTCTATGGTGGCTAGTCCTATTTATAGAGGCCCAGGTCCTCTTCCCAAATATCGAGCGGGAAGGGAGCCAACAATGGTGGGCTAATTTGAAGGGGGACAACTAGTACGAGCTATCCTGACAAAAGTAGTCCTCGCCTGCCCAAAGCTCTGGTGGTGACATCGTCTTGGGCTCCACAACGACCTCCATCTTACAGTCCATGGTCTTGGTCTTGTTGCACCGAAATGGCAACCTTTGCCTGAGGCCTCGGTACCCCGCGGCTGCGCTTGCCCCCTTTGCACCAAAGAGGAAACAAGGACGCTGCACGCGCTGGCGCCCGCCTGGTGTCGATCGTCATGGCTCACGTCACGAGATCCTCGTGAGGTTTGCCCCACCTTGATATCTCTGCTCCTCGTGAGCCTTTCTGGCTAGGCCACTCCAGAGGAGGTATTGCGTCATCCGCCTCGCGAGGGTCTTGGATGCCTTGTTGGTGAAGATGGGTCGTACGGCCTGCTGGCTTAGCCACGCCATGGGCCATAGGCAGGCAAGTCTGGGGACCCTTGTTCCCAGAACGCCGACAAGAACAATTTATGCACATCAAGTAAAGGCCAATAAATAGCATAAGCACATTTCTTGCAATTTTATCGTGTTGGAAACATAGAGAGGCAGAGATGTAGTTCCTCTCCCATAATAATTGCAAGTAGGAGCAGCAAGCACATGCATATTATATTCATCAAAATTATCATGTGCAACGGTAGAAGGCAACCCATCAATGTAATCCTTAATAAGAGTAAACTGCTCCAATATAGTATAGTTTGGAGAATTCAAAAAGATAATAGGACTATCATGTGTGGGCGCAATAGCAATAGTTTCATTCTTAACATAAGGAACTATAGAAAGCTCATCTCCATAAGCATAATTCATGTTGGCTTCATGGCCACAAGCATATCAAGCATCAATTTCATCAAAAAGGGATATTTCAAACGAATCAACGGGATCACAGGAATTATCATAGCATTCATCCTTCGGTACGAATGAAGGGACATTAAACAATCTATGAGTTGAAGAGTTACTCTCATTAGAAGGTGGGCACGGGTAGCTAATTCGCTCTTCCTCCTTTTGTTCTTCACTCTCCTCCTCATCATTTTCATCCAATGAGCTCATAGTTTTAGCATCTTCTTCTTCCATAGTTTCCTGCAAAATATTAGTCTCTTCTTGGACAGTGGAGACTTTCTCAATAAATGCATCAATATCAGCATTGTATTTATAATTCTCATAGCAATATTGAAGTATAGGAAAATTTTCAGGTCCATAAACAGGATCATCAAAATCTTCATACTTTTCAAACCAAGATTAAATTTCACAAGCACACTTAAAAGCAATAAATTCTTCTATTCGTTCCACATCATAATAATCATATCTACCATTAGCATAAGAAGCCAAGGTTTCATTATCACTAAATTCACAAGAAAAGCGAAGGTGTCAATCCTTCATCCTAGAGCAACAAGTATAATCATATCTATGGCATAAATTCCAAGCACACCAATGCAATATATCAATCTGATCCCATAACAGTTTCCCTTTGTGTGTCAAGCGATAATTCCTAAAGTATTCACGTTGATCCAACGTTTATCCCATTATCAAGTTGAATGGGGTTTTCTCAGGATTATCAAAGTAGTGTCTAATATTTTTCACATAACGAGCATCGAGGGCTTTAGGAGGTTCCCCATCTCCGTGAGTAGCAAGTACAACTATTTTTTTGGTATTTTTTGTTCCATATCCATAACTAAAGATAGAGAACAATTTAGAACAGAAAATAAAGACTACTTAGTGATAAAGCAAACAAGCACACACACGAGAATATTCACCCCATGGTATTGCTCCCCGCTCCCCGGCAACGGCGCCAGAAAAAGGTCTTGATAACCCACAAGTATAGGGGATTGTTTGTAGCCTTTTTTGATAAATAAGAGCATCGAAGCCAACAAGGAGCTAAAGGTAGAACAAATATTCCCTCAAGTTCTATCGACCACCGATACAACTCTACGCACACTTAATGTTTGCTTTACCTAGACCAAGAATAAAACTAGAAGTACTTTGTAGGTATGGATAGGTTTGCAAGATAATAAAGAACGTGAAAATAAAAGTTAGGTTGTGTTTAAATAAAGAAACAATTAAGTTTAGTAAAACGGGTCTGGATTAGTGGGGGTAGGATTTGCGGAATTGTCCCTCAGCAATTGACTACGTTGCTAGACCGATAGCAAGTTTTTATGTAGGAGAGGCCAATGCTAGCATGTCGTCCCTTACTTGGAATTCTATGCACTTATGATTGGAACTATTAGCAAGAATCCGCACTACTAACATTCATTAAGGTAAAACCCAACCATAGCATTAAGATATATATTGCCCCCCCTTCAATCCCGTATGCATCAATTTCTATGGTAGGCTAACGCTGCAATCACCATTGCCCTCTAATGCATAGTCCTATCAACACATAACTAACCCTATGATGTGATCCACACGTGTGCTCATATGATGGTCACAAAAGGACATCATCATAACCACAAGAAAATTAAACCAACCATAGCAATTCACCAATTACCGGTAGGACAAAAGAATTCTACTCAGACATCATAGGATGGCAACATATCATTGGATAATAGTATGAAGCATAAAGCAGCATGTTCAAGTAGAGGGTACAACGTGTTGCGGGAGAGTGGACCGCTCAATATAGATGGGGGAAGGTGATGAAGATGTTGGTGAAGATGACAGAGTTGTTGGAGTAGATCGCCGTCACACGATGATTGCCACGACGGTGTTCCGACGCCATCGGAGAGCCCCCCTCCTTCTTATTCTTCCTTGGCCTCCCACCTAGATGGGAGGAGAGGTCCCCCTCTGGTCCGTGGCCTCCATGGCGGCGGAGGGGCGAGATCCCCACCAAGATTGGATTTGTCCCTCTATTCTCTTCTGTTTCGTGTTCCTGTTTTCTGGCCAAAAATCATTTCTTATATTCCCGGAGATCCGTAACTCTGATTACACTGAGATTTTAACACGACTTTTTCCATATATAAGCTTCCTTGCGCCTGAAGTAGAACTCCAACCGACTTACATGGAGGCACAACCCACCACCACGCGCCTGGGCTGCCTGGCATGCCCAGGTGTCTTTTGGTGGATGTGGTCCCCCGTTTGTGATGATTCCACCTTCCAAAAATCACAAATATTCCAAAATAATTCTCTACAAATTTTTATCGCGTTTGGACTTTGTTTTATATGGATATTTTGCGAAACAAAAAACATGCAACAAATAGGAACTGGCACTGGGCACTAGATCAATAGGTTAGTCCAATAAATCATATAAATTGTTGCCAAAAGTATGTAAAAGTTGTATAATATCGGCATAAAACAATAAAAAAATTGTTGATACGATGGAGACGTATCAGGAGCCTTCTAGGAGTTGTGTCTGTGTGCTATTGGTCCTCCCAGGGTACGAGAATCCTGACGACAGGGGGTCATGCAACCTCCCATGGCTGATTGCTGTTACCCGCATCAGCAGAGGGATGGGAGCTAAATGACCGGTCAATGCATATGGGCTCTGACAAGGCGTCCTTAGGGGTGAGGTCGCCCATAGTGGCTACATGGCAGTTCACCTGCTCCATGCACTGCTACATGGGCGGTACCTTATCCCTACCCACTCGGTACGAGGGAAGAAACAGGTGAGTACTCGCAATGCAATACACTGCCCCGGGAAGTCATCATCATAGGACGTACAAGCGTGCCATGAGTTGCCATGTCACCCCGGTACATGCTAGGGCCGGCTAGTCCAATATTTATACAAGTAATGGGGTTCTCTGCGAGGGCCCTCGAAGGGTAGTATAAATAGTGTCATGGGTTTGTCACGGCAGATGTCCACGTGAAAGGACTTAGTCGTGGAGCCATCGCTACGGGTTAGCTTAAAGAGGTTAAACCAGACAAGGGGACACCAGAGGTTTTATACTAGTTCGGCCCCTTTGATGAAGGTAAAAGCCTATGTCTAGTTGTGATTGGTATTGCTAGGGTTTCGATGACCAGGGAGCGAATCCGCTTTGCCTGGCTCTCGAGTTGTTGTTCGTTGTCCCTAAACCGCTGTCGGGTCGTCCCTTTATATACATAGGTTGACGCCCGCCGGTCTACAGAGCCCTAGGCCGGATCATAGATGTGTCCGGCTCGGTCTCTACTCCTCTAACTTACAATACAAGTTATATGACAGAGTCGGTTTACATCTACAGGCTTTAACCCGCCTTTAGGCATTGGGCCTTCGTAAAGCGCCACCACCTTCACGTCTTCATGGGCTTCTATCCTCATGGAGCTAACCCGGCCACTCCTAGCCGGTTTACCTCCAGTATTTATATCCCCAACATTAGGCCCCAGATTGATTTGAACTCGTTCATGTCAATCTTAAATACTTAGAAAAATTCTTGCCCTGTCATCTTCATATAAATATGGTAAACCGCCGTGATGTCATCCTTTAGATCCGTAGAAAACCGCCCTAATGTCATCTATTCGTTGAAGCCGAAGATTCTCTTCATTAATGTATATCCAACCATCGAGGCGACACCCTTATTAACTATCCATTTTTGAGCTCCTTGATTCCCGCACTTGTCGCCTTATCACTTCGCCTTATAAATAGGACCACGGGTCCTTCTCCTTTTTTCCCTTCGTCTCCTTCACTTCTTCTTCCTCCTCGCCACATCTCTGCCCCTGAGCGCCGCCGCCATCACCGAGCTTCACCTCTGCTTCGACAAAGGTCGCTGCATTGACCTGATCACCCCAGAGAAACGCGGTGATCCTCCGCTGCTTCCTCCTGCAACAGTAAGTTCCTCTTCTCCTTACCCTAGATCCGCCATTAGGGTTCGGTGTTCTTCATAGCTTGAAGCTGTTCCTCCTTCAGTAATACCAAATGGCCATTTAGATCTGATTGTTTCCAGCGCCTTTTGTAGTTTAAACTCCTTTCTTCTTGTTAAGGCATCTGCTTGATATCGAACTCATATGAAGTTACTGAACCTTTTGAGCACTTGAGTTTAGACCAAAATATATTTTGATTATCCAACACACAACAGATCTGAAATTCCCATGCTAAACTGTGAAATCTGTTTTACCTTACTTAGCCCTTTTCACCTTAGATCTATATCCTCTTTACCACATAGACGGTTTACCTTTGTAAAAGCAATCTATCATATACCATTAGCCCTGTGGTGAACCGGACAAGCCTTTTACCTCCATTGTTATACTCCGGTTTAACAATATGTGCATTCCTTTGTTCTGATATTGCCTTGTCATTCATTATAGTATCAGCCTCCGGTTTGCACAATTTACATACTTGTTATGTCTTTGTTCCGTCGCTTCTTATGTATCACCATGAATGATTTGTAAACCGGTATTTCCTTTCAGCCTTCCGTTTGCAATGGCCAAACATTTTTATGCTTGCAACTGGGCTCCTTCCCGGGTTACCGAACAACAGCTTAACGAAATGGTCAAAATTGGTACCTTGCCCAAAAAGAGATCCGGTGGTGCATTCCAGGAATGGAGAAACCCCCTACCCCTAAGCAGGGGGAGGTAGTGGTATTTGTGGACCATATAGGCCGTGGTTTCAAACCGCCTAGGTCAAAGTTTTTCCAGGATGTGCTTGGAAGTTTCCAACTCCATCCTCAAGACATTGGACCCAACTCGGTGTCTAATATATGCAATTTCCAAGTCTTCTGTGAGGTGTACTTACAAGAAGAACCAACTGCTGAGCTATTCCGGAATTTTTTTTCATCTGAACCGGCGCACAGAGTTTGTAGACAGACCCAACACTAAACTTGGTGGTGTCTCTATTCAAAAATGGAAAGAGGTTGAATTCCCTCATGCCAAACTACACAGCCACCCCAAAGATTGGAACCAAACATGGTTCTACTGTAAAGATACTTCCCCTGAAGACGAGAATCCTCTGCCGGGTTACCGCGCCCACCGGCTTTCCAACACCCATCCACTGTCGCAATGTTTAATTCCTACGGAACGGGCTTCATACGCCCCTCAACTCGCCAAGCTCCGAGCCTTTATGGCCAACGGTTTATCAGGCGTCGATTTTGTATGTTGCTGGATATCCTGGAGCATCTTGCCATTAAGTCGCCGCTATGGTTTAATGTGTGAGTACGCTAGTGAATTAGAAGATTCCCAGCACCATATCAACATTCAATTAACCGATGAAGAAGTCACTGAAAGTGTCAAGAAGATTTTAAATGAATCAGAATCTGTCTGCCGCCAAACCGGCTTGAACCCCTTCTACACAAAAAACAAACCGCCTGCTATAAGTACTGTCCTTCCTTTTTATCTTCAACATATTTTTAAACTCTTCAACCCGTGAATATCCTTCTGCTTGTTTATAAACAAGGTGATGATCCATTCTGGAAGAAGAAACCTGCATACAAAGCGGCAAAGCCATCCCGTCCCAAAACAAAAGTCGTCAAGAGAAGCTCAAAGCGGAAGGCAGCTGAACGCATCAGCATGGAACTTGATGGCGACACAAATGAACCGGAAGTTGAGGTAGAACTTGATTCACTTGGCTCCCTTTTCATGCATCTCATTAACAATGATACTTATCAGGAGGACGTGGAGGGCAGCCAGGCTGACGATGTAGAGGTAATTACCCTTTCCTCCGGTTCAGACTCCATGCCAACACAAAAAATCCGTCAAGCGGTCCGGAAAGTAAGCTTTTCTCATCCTCTTGCTTACTTGGATCCAACATTTATTTTGAAGACGCAGCAGCACGAGGCTCGCCGGACAACCCGACACAGCGGCCAACAGGTCACCTCGGCCGGTTTACCTGACACCCCGGTTCGGAAGCGCCGATCCGAGGTCTCCCCCACTTCTGACAATTCTTATCCCAAGGCAGGTTATTTCTGACAACCTCTTAATCCGCCCAATTCAAATTATCAGGTGACACCTCCCTCATCATCTGGCAAGTCAACAGCACGCAACTCCCTCCTCTCAAAACTGTAGCTGGGTAAGCACTCAAATCCTTTTCTTCGAATGTCTTCATACCTTGAATACTATGCTTAATTTTCACCTCTTTTATCTTTGTTTGTAGAGCCAAAGCCAGACCCAGCAAAAAAGCTTGGGTGAACAATCCGTCTGAAGACTAGGTAATTCTTAAACATGAGCTAATAGGTGAACCGGACCAAACTGGTGAACCGCAAGGTCCCCATCTTGAAGCCACAGGTGATGAGCCACCCCTTCAAGATCACAATATCGATGAACAACCAGAAGCTGATACTGCTATGCCTGATACTGAACCGGCAGATCCAATCCGGGCTAGTCCGGTGAGGGCTACTGACACTGCACCATCGCCCGTAAAAACTACTAGAGGCCAAGGAGAGACAATGTTATCATTACCGGCATGAGCCACAGCTCTCCTGGCCATCCTGTAATCTTGGCCAAACATAGTGCCAAGGAAGAGCGTGTTGCCATGGAGAAGGGTAAATGGAGCACTGATTTGTCAAGCTACGCCCATCTTAGCACTGAAGAACTCCACTCTAGTTTTTTAAACCGTCTACACTCAAACCTTGATTATGAAGACGGTTTGGTAAATCTGATGAAGGAACGCTATGAGGTATTTTCATCACTTTTTTTTATTGATTCAAAAGTATATACATTAGTCCAAGTAGCCCCCAAGGGCCGGTTTATGATGTTAATCATAAACCGGGACTTTGTAATATCTTAATCCTTGCATGCTGATCCTCAATATGTCAAGTCCTTAGTAAAAACAAAACTGATACTTTATCATTGTATTCATGTAATTTTCATTGGTGTAGCCCCCAAGGGCCGGTTTAGCGTTGCGAGGTAAACCGGGTCTTGAATCAATGCGTCAATTTTGAACAGATGTACATCAGCCCCCAAGTGTTAAGGATAATGCTTGCATTGTACTTGAGACTTGTGAAAGATTTGTTGATAATAGAGCAAATAGGCATTAGCCCCCAAGTACAAAGTGCATAACTTGTTATGCGCTTGGTACTTAGAAAATACATATCCCGTTGTTGATATATCTTTGCCATTGTAGGCCGAGCTGAGTAAGAGGGATGCTCAAACCGCTGATCTTCAAGAGAACGTAAAGTCTCAACAAACAGAAGCTTCCAAAGCCAAAGAGGAGCTGACCAATGCCCTGGCAGCTATGGAGAAGCTGAAAGAGACTTTCAACAAGGAGCGTGCTGACTGGGAAACAGAAAAGGCTGGTTTAACCAAGAAAGCTGAGGACGCAGAAGCAGCCCTGAAGCCAGTGGTAGACGAATTGACCGGCTTGAAGCGGCAGATTGATGCCATGACATCCGCTGTGTTTGGTAAGTACCTTCGCATGCCGTTTGTCTAGTTCATAAGATCTTACCATTGACCAGTGTACTGATACTAAACCGTGACAGGCACCCGCATTTCTCATCTGGGATCTGACATGCGGATGAAGCTTAAAGCGGCGTACACCTTAATGGAACAGCTATATTCTGGATCCCAGCGTGCAATTTGTACTCCAGCATATAACAAGCCGGCGCCATCGTTGATAAAAGAAACTCTTGAGAAGCTGGCCATGCTGCCTGCCCGGATTACAGAACTGAAGAAAGCAGCCGCAAGAGCAGGAGTGCTGACCGCACTAATCCGGGCCAAGGTATGGATTCCGGATCTCGAAGCGACAGATATCATTAAAGGATATCCAAGTGTGAAGGAGGACGGTTCAGACTTCAACAATGATGACCTCTGAAAACTGACAAAGGAGATGTCGCCAATAGCCAGCAAACTGGCGGAGGACACAAACCTATCTCATTTCCAACCGGTTTACGATGCTGAAGGAAAGAGACAGCCTGCCATGATCCATGAAGTTGAAGAACTTGTGCCTCCAATCCGTAAGCATACTTACGCTCCTGACATTGATCCCTCCAACCTTATCCATGAAGAAGCCGTGTTTCAAGCTTTAACCGGAATTGATTGGTCAACGGTTGATTTCCAGCGTCTGGGGAGGGATGATGAATATGGGACTGCACAAGATGACCCTCAACCGTCAAGCCAGCCCGATGAAGCATCTTAGACCGACGAACGGTTTACAAGACACAGTCTGCTACTGCTTGAAAACAATTATTCTATTTGGGCCGTTTTGAAGCTCCTTGTAATAAGATAGCCAAAACACCTTTATCTGTCATGCCATCGAGCATGCTGATGTTTGCTTGATATTTTGAAAACTTGTTTCACTTTGGGGATCTATTTATGCATAGTCCATGATGATTTGTGTTCCTGCATACAAGAACTTGAAAGCGTCCTAGTGGTTTGCCAATGGACGGGTCATGATACCCAAAAATATACATAACTTGGATGAATAACTAAGATTTGTATTAACCAGATAACATAAATAATATCTGTGACATACCTCATTGGCTGACCAACTGCTTGTACAGTAGAGGTGAAAACACCAATCCGGAGTGTTGATAAATCCTGGCCCTATTGCCGGTTCATATAGAAATCATATTGGTCTAGTTAAGTCATTGATTTGTTCATATAATGCTGGTGACATCTAGTCAAAACCAGACTGGAGCAGTACGCTACCGGTTTAAAAACTAATCATGTACTGAAAACTAAGCGCTGAAAGTCATGCCGGGTTGTAATGAACACCGGTTTATCAGAAAAAATATTGATAAATCCCTTATCATAAAAACAGCAAAGAGAAAAGAAATATGCAAGGCTTTTCATGGGCTGCCAGGCCCTAAATCGAGGCTTTTCATGGGCTGCCAGGCCACTGAGTTAAACCATTTTGCAAAGCCTTTTAAGATGGACCTCAATCTTTAACCAATCACCGTTTTAACTTTGACAAGTTTAGGGTCCATGGGATTGACTTGTCAAACGTTCGACGGGTCATACCAGGTTTACCTGGACGGAGTGGCTTACTTAAAGAGGCAGGATAACCCGGGGTTTTAGGTGAATACACCTGGCTTCCAAGCCTGGCTTGATAGCCTATTACAAGGGTTCAAGCTCACTGTTCTTTGAGAAGCAAGGAGCCCCCAAGTAATATGTGAGCTATGCTCAGTGGTTACCTATGTTTTAACTGTGCTTAATGCAACAGAATCTCTTTGGCTCCACATAATTTCCTTTTGGCTTTTAAAGCCTATCAAGAGGTGTAGCTATGGTGTGAAGACAACCAAGCCCCCTAGTGATATCCCTTTTTGGTTTAAAACCGATAAAGAGGCGTAGCTATGGTTCAGATACGACCAATCCCCCTAGTGATTTTCTTTATATCCGTGTGGCCGTAGAGTCCGGTTTAACAAAACCCCGCTTTGTCAGTAGAAGCTCTTGTAGGCTCACACATGATGTAAAAAGAACAGAGACCCCGCTTTATTCGAGGCTCCAGATTATTATATAATATATACATTGTCATAAATATGTACATAAGAAGAGCCTGTGGCTCAAGTATAGTAAGACCAAAGAAGAGCTATATTCCACGGCCACTTGGTCTCCTCCTCCGATTTACGTGAGTCTTTGTGCTCTCGAACAACAATGAGGTAGTATGACCCATTGTGCAGATTCTTGCTGACCACAAAAGGTCCTTCCCACGGTGGGGATAACTTGTGCATATCAGTCTGATCCTGGATGAGCTGGAGCACCAGATCGCCCTCTTGAAAGGTCCTGGTCTTAACCCGGCGGCTGTGATAACATCAGAGATCTTGTTGATAAATCGCCGAACGTGCTGCTGCAAGATCATGCTCCTCATACAACAGGTCCAGTGAGTCCTGACGTGCCTTCTCATTATCAGCTTCAACATAAGCTGCCACACGGGGCGAGTCATGACGGATGTCACTAGGAAGAACCGCCTCTGCTCCATAAACCATGAAGAAAGGCGTGTAACACGTAGATCTGTTAGGTGTGGTGTTGATGCTCCATAGCACAGAAGGTAAGTCCTCCACCCAACAACCCGGTGTCCGCTTTAAAGGAACCATAAGCCGGGGTTTAATACCTCTCAAAATTTCTTGATTTGCCCTCTCCGCTTGACCATTAGATTGGGGGTGGGCCACTGATGCTACATCAAGCCGGATGTGCTCACGTTGGCAAAATTCCTCCATCTCTCCCTTTGACAGATTAGTACCATTATCAGTTATAATATTGTGTGGAAAGCCAAACCAGAATATCACCTTTTTGATGAACTTAACCGCCGTGGCCGCATCACACTTACTGACTGGCTCTGCTTCCACCCACTTGGTGACCTTGTCAACTGCTACTAACAGGTGGGTCTTTTTGTCCTTGGATCTCTTAAAGGGTCCAACCATATCGAGCCCCCAAGTCGCAAACGACCAAGTTATTCGAATCATCCTCAACTCCTGAGCCGGAACATGAGCGCGGCGTGCAAATTTTTGACAACCATCGCATCTCTTGACTAAATCCTCAGCATTAGCATGAGTTGTTAACCAATAGAAACCGTGACGAAAAGCTTTAGCCACCAAAGACTTTGAACTAGCATGGTGACCACAATCCCCTTCATGGATTTCTCGCAAAATCTCACAACCCTCTTGATAAGAGACACAACGCTGAATTGCCCCTGTGATGCTGTGACGATGTAACTCCACGTTGATTATGGTCATTGACTTGGAACGCCGGATTATCTGCTGGGCCGAGGTTTCATCCTCCGGTAACTCGCCCCGGTTCATGTAAGCCAGGTACGGGATTGTCCAATCCGGTATGACATGCAAAGTTGCCACCAATTGAGCCTTCGGGTCAAGAATAGCCAACTCCTCCTCTGTTGGTATCTTGACCAACAGATTATGTAGTACGTCAAGGAAGACATTTGATGGGACCAGTTTACGCTGAGAGCCAAGGAGGCTTAAAGCGTCCGCCGCTTCATTCTTTCACCGGTCTATATGGTCAACTTGATAACCCTTGAAATGACCAGCCACTATGTCCACCTCTCGTCGCTATGCAGCCATGAGTGGGTCTTTAGAATCCCAAGTGCCAGATACCTGTTGAGCCACCAGATCCGAGTCACTGAAGCACTTAACCCGGCTTAAGTTCATCTCCTTAGCTATCCGAAGACCTTGGAGTAAGGCCTCGTACTCAGCTGCATTGTTAGTACAAGGGAACATTAAACGGAGGACATAAAAAACTTGTCACCTCGTGGGGAAGTTAATATGACTCCAGCCCCCGAGCCCTCCAACTATATGGATCCATCAAAGTGAATAGTCCAATACGTGTTATCTGGCTTTTCCTCTGGTGCCAACAACTCTGTCCAATCATTGATGAAGTCCATGAGTGCTTGGGATTTAATTGCTGTGTGAGGTGTGTATTTGAGCCCGTGAGGTCCAAGCTCAATAGCCCACTTGGCAATCCGGCCAGTTGCTTCTCTGTTTGAATGATATCTCCTAGAGGGGCTGAACTGACCACTATGATAGGATGACCCTGAAAATAATGTTTGAGCTTCTGGCTTGCCATAAACACCCCATATACCAGCTTCTCCAATGTGGATACCTTTGCTTTGATTCAATAAGCACCTCACTGATATAGTAAACCGGCCGTTGAACCGGATATTCCTTTCCAGCCTCCTTGCGCTCCATAACAATAGCCACACTAACAGCCATGGCATTGGCAGCCACATACATCAGTAAAGGCTCTTTATTGATCGGAGCTGCAAGCAAAGGCGGTTCAGCTAACTGCTTCTTCAGATCCTCAAACGCTTTATCAGCCGCATCGCTCCAGACAAAGTCATCCATTTTCTTTAACATCTGGTATAAAGGGATAGCTTTCTCTCCAAGATGACTGATAAACCGGCTCAAAGCCGTAATCCGGGCGGCTAAACGTTGAACGTCATTGATACATGATGGTTTAGCCAAAGATGTGATTGCTGAATTTTTTTCCGGATTAGCCTCAATGCCCCTATTTGACACCAGAAAGCCCAAGAGTTTGCCGGTCGGGACACCAAAGACACACTTGTCCAGATTGAGCATCATCTTGTAAACCCGGAGGTTGTCAAAGGTTTCTCTTAGGTCATCTATCAATGTTTCCTCTTTCCTGGACTTTATCACAATATCATCCACATATGCATGAACATTGCGCCCAATCTTATTATGAAGACAATTCTGAACACAGTGTTGATAAGCCGCCTGGGCACTCTTAAGCCCAAAAGGCATGGAGACATAGCAGAAGGCTCCAAAGGGAGTTATAAAAGCTATCTTCTCCTGGTCCTTAACTGCCATTTTGATCTGATGATAACCAGAATAAGCATCCCAAAAACACAAGCGGTCACAACCCACAGTAGCATCAATAATCTGATCAATACGAGGGAGGGCAAAGGGATCTGTTGGGCAAGCCTTGTTCAAGTCTGTGTAGTCCACACACATACACCAAGTGCTGTTTTTCTTGAGAACCAGCACCGGATTAGCCAACCACTCCGGGTGAAAGACCTCTACAATAAACCCTGCGGCCAACAACCGAGCTACCTCTTCACCAATAGCCTTGCGCCTTTCTTCGTTGAAGTGGCGGACAAACTGTCTGACCGGTTTAAACTTAGGATCAATATTAAGTGTGTGCTCAGCAAGTTCCCTCGGTGCACCTGGCATGTCAGAAGGCTTCCATGCAAAGATATCCCGGTTCTCACGGATGAACTCGATGAGCGCACTTTCCTATTTGGGATCCAGGTTAGCGTTGATGCTGAACTGCTTGGATGAATCGCCAGGAACAAAATCAACCATCTTAGTGTATGTGGCCGATTTAAACTTCAACGCCGGATCGTGTTCCGTAGTTGGCTTTTTCAAAGAAGTCATATCTGCCGGATCAACCTTGTCTTTGTAAAACTTCAGCTCTTCCGTGGCACAAACCGACTCAGCATAAGCCGCATCACCTTCCTCGCATTCCAAAGCAATCTTTCACCTCCCATGTACTATGATGGTCCCCTTATGACCTGGCATCCTAAGCTGCAGATAAACATAACACGGCCTTGCCATGAACTTGGCATAAGCCGGTCGCCCAAACAGAGCGTGATACAGACTCTTGATTTTCACCACCTCAAAAATCAATGTTTCTGACCTTGAAACATGATCATCTCCAAAGGCCACCTCTAAGGCTATCTTGCCCACCGGATATGCAGATTTACCGGGTACCACACCATGAAAAACGGTGTTCGACGGTTTAAGATTCTTATCTGTCAACCCCATACGGCGGAACGTATCATAGTAGAGAATATTGATACTGCTTCCTCCATCCATGAGCACCTTGGTGAACTTATACCCCCCAACTTGAGGTGCCACCACTAAGGCCAGATGACCCGGATTGTCAACCCGGGGCGGGTGATCCTCTCTACTCCATAAAATGGGTTGCTCATACCAACGCAAATACTGCGGCACAGCCGGTTCAACAGAGTTTATGGCCCTCTTGTGAAGCTTCTGATCACGCTTGCACAAGCTAGTGATGAAGACATGATATTGCCCACTATTTAACTGCTTCGGATTTCTCTGATAACCCGACTGCTGTTGCTGCTGATTCCCCTGATGGTTATAACCTCCCTGATTGCCTTGATTACCTTGATTGCCATGTCCAGTCTGATTGCCTTGGAATCCTGAACCAGATCTGCCGCCTCCATAACCCGGCCCATGAAAACCACCTCCTGAACCGCCGGGCAGTCCATTGTCGTATTGAAACATATTGGAGTTCTTGAACTCTCACATTATATAACAGTCCTTCCGAAGATGTGATGTTGGCTTCTCCTTTGATTCATGCTTTGGACAAGGTTGATTTAACAGGCGCTCTAGATTGGGGCCTGAACCTCCGCCCCTCTTTGGTTGCTTGCCCTTATGACGCTGACCGTTATCCCAAGCATTGGTGTTAGCAACAAAATCCAAACTATTGTCGGCCTTGCGCTTACCATTATTCCCATGACCTGCCGGGTTATGTTGCTGCCCCTTGTTGCCGTTTTTCTTTCCTTTCCCCGGTTTGTCCTCCTCTAAATCAAGGTCTTTGGTATTATCTGAATCGGCATATTTAACCAAAGCGGACATAAGCGTTGACATATCATTGCAGTGACGTTTGAGCCTTCCTAACTTCTATTTGAGCGGCAGGAACCGGCAATTCCCCTCCAACGTTAACATTGCGGTATCTGCATTGATGCGATCCGACGAATGCAGAATAGCTGAGACCCGCTTCACCCAATGGGTTTTAGACTCCCCATCCTCTTGAACACAAGCTGCCAGATCCACAATTGACATAGGCTGCTTGCAAGTATCCTTAAAATTCTGGATAAACTGGTTCTTTAATTCGGCCCATGATCCGACAGAGTTAGCTGGCAAGCTCTTTAACCAAGTACGAGTTGTCCCCTCCAACACCATGGTGAAGTATTTAGCACACACCGCTTCATCCACATCTAACATCTCCATTGCCAGCTCGTAGCTTTCAAACCATGCCTCTGGTTGCAAATCAGCGGTGTAATTGGGTACTTTACGAGGTCCCTTGAAATCCTTGGGCAGTCATACATTACGCAAAGCGGGGGAGACACACGGCACCCCTAAAGACCTGAAGACCACACCTGGCTCCACTGAAGCGGTAGGGTGAACCGGAGTAGGTTGATGAACTCCATGTAGAGCTGCTAACTCGGCCTCTCGACGTGCACGACCATGATCCACCACATCCTGCGCATTGGCACCTCCACCGGCCGGGTTGTGCCCTCACAGCGAGTTACGGTGATGTGCACTGCTTGACACGGCCGGTTCATCCTCAACGTGCCTGCTGTAGCTCCGGCTCGGGCGGGGGGTGGAATGAATCCTCTCACGACTATGCGAATAAGCCTGTTGCTGGTTTAAAGCTGTTTGAAGGAGCTCTCTGGCCCGTCGTGCCTCAATCTCAACCGGTGACTCTCCGTCGGTTGGGAGGGCTGCCAATCGTGAAGCGGCGGCCACAATGTTATCCAACGGGTTGGAGTAATGGCCCAGAGGCGTCGGAACATACTGCGGCACAATGTTGTTTTGGCGAGGCGGGTTCGTCGTGCGTGGCTGAACCGGTGCTCCTGTTCCCGGCGCCTCCGTCTGGTTTAACATTGGCTGGTTATTAGTTCCTGCTCCTGGCGTATTGAAGAGTTTTCTTGCCTCATAACTCGGTGGGAGATGTGACCGGTATCTTCTTCTCATAACTTCCTCTGAGGCATTTTGATCCAGCCTAAGCCGGTAGGCCTGAGCTTCCAAATCGGCCCGTTCCGTAGCCATCCTAGCGTTCTCTACTGCTAGGTCCGCTTTAGCCTGAGTTATCTGATCTTTCACCTTCGCAATCTCTGCATTGTGCTGGTCCCGGGCTGCTGCGTCCACCTCCGCAGCCATCAATGTTGCCAAAGCATCGAACAAATCAGACAGAACTTGAGTCGAAGGCGGCGCAGAGCCCCCTGCCCCCGCCGGTGTTGCTGTCGCTGAACCGGAGAGCATTGCCGCGGCGGTTGATGAGTGGTGTGTTGATTCTGTACCAGCCATGAAGATAGCAACCTGGTTTGGCAGATCGAGGGGGTCCGGAATACTGCTGCCATCGGACCCTCCGCTAATCTGGTCGTCCTGCAACTGATACAGCAATTCGGTCTCTCCAGTTGAAGACTCGTCGTTGGAGCAGACAACGGTTTCTCCATCAGATGCCGGTCCATCCTCGTATTCCGCTCCATGGATGACACCTACGAAAACATGCCTTGATGCAGGCTGAACCGGGGAAGGGCTTGCACGCTAAGCCGTTTCGATGATGTTGGTGCAGGTGTCTGGCTCAGGGCCCGGTTCGCCGATCTTGCCGATGAAGACATGAATCCCACCAAAGGGGACCCGGTACCCGTATTCGATTGAACTGGCTTCGGGACCCCATCCTGCGTCATCGATGTAGAGCTTGGCACGACGACTCTTCGTCATCCAAGCCACAGCGTATCCCTTGAGTCCATCAAAGCTGCCCTTCAAAAACTTGAAACCATTGTGCGACAGCCTCACAGTGGGCACCAACTATCGTGGGTTTGTCATGGCAGATGTCCTCGTGAAAGGACTTAGTCATGGAGCCATCACTACGGGTTAGCTTAAAGGGGTTAAACCGGGCAAGGGGACACGAGAGGTTTTATACTAGTTCGGCCCCTTCGATGAAGGTAAAAGCCTACGACTAGTTGTGATTGGTATTGCTAGGGTTTTGATGACCAGGGAGCGAATCCGCTTTGCCTGCCTCTCGAGTTGTTGTTCATTGTCCCTAAACCGCTGCCGGGTCATCCCTTTATATACATAGGTTGACGCCCCTCGGTCTACAGAGTCCCTAGGTCGGATCATAGATGTGTCCGGCTCGGTCTCTACTCCTCAAACTTACAATACAAGTTATATGACAGAGTCGGTTTACATCTAGAGGCTTTAACCCGCCTTTGGGCCTTGGGCCTTCGTAAAGAGCCACCACCTTCATGTCTTCATGGGCTTCTATCCTCATGGAGCTAACTCAGCCACTCCTAGCCGGTTTACCTCCAGTAATCATATCCCCAACAAATATGAAAGGGTGTGGCCTTGCACGAGAGGACTCAAGTCACAAGGCAACACAAGACATACATTGTAGCCAACTATCACATGAAATAAAGAGAACATGCAGGAGTAGGGTATTACACCAACACGGTGGCCTGAACCTGGGTACTTCCAGGGTGTTCTTCTCTCCGTTCTTCCTCTCTCGATTCACCATGACCTAGGAAACTAGAAGTGTTCAGTCCCTGGCCAAACTCTCAAAGGGTTGTAGCTGACAACCCAATGTCCGGTTCTTAGACACCGACACCCCCAGTCAGGGTTCTTGTTTGCCCAAGAGGCCAGTCTCCTCGGTGGTTCCTTCCAGAAGGAGGGACACCCCTCGTGGCTCCCTATGGAGGGATCTGCCACTTAAAACCACTCCAGTTGCCAAAACATCATCATTTTGATGAAGTGCCCTCGGGACAAATCACATTTGTGAGCCTGCTAATCATAGCATCACCATGCTCTGCGAGCCGGGGGGCTCTGTTGTGCGGCTTAATGCGGAAAACATTTAGCCATAGCCCAAAGTGGTGCTCGACGCGAAGGAAGGCCTCACAAAAGATTATGATGGTGGCTAAGTGGAGAGAGTTCGGGGCTAGATGATGAAAATCAAGCCCATAGTAGAACGTAAGACCCCAAGCAGAGGGGTGGAGGGAAAAACTCAAACCTCGAATGAGGTGGGAAATAAAAACTACCTGCTCCCCTTGGCGGGGAGCAGGGGTGGGGATGCGGACCAGCTTGCACCCTCCTCTATGGGAGATCGGCACATGACCGTGGTAGGAAGATACCTGTCAGCTTTGGGCTTGATGATGGTGCCGACAGTGACTGTGGAGCGTAACCACTACCCCCTTTGCCGGCAATTTCGGGCTCAGTACCCTTCCCCGTGCCAGCCATCTCTGTTGGAAATATGCCCTAGAGGCAATAATAAATTGGTTATTATTATATTTCCTTGTTCATGATAATCGTTTATTATCCATGCTATAATTGTATTGATAGGAAACTCAGATACATGTGTGGATACATAGACAACACCATGTCCCTAGTAAGCCTCTAGTTGACTAGCTCGTTGATCAATAGATGGTTATGGTTTCCTGACCATGGACATTGGATGTCGTTGATAACGGGATCACATCATTAGGAGAATGATGTGATGGACAAGACCCAATCCTAAGCCTAGCACAAGATCATGTAGTTCATATCCTAAAGCTTTTCTAATGTCAAGTATCATTTCCTTAGACCATGAGATTCTGCAACTCCCGAATACCGTAGGAGTGCTTTGGGTGTGCCAAACGTCACAACGTAACTGGGTGGCTATAAAGGTACACTACAGGTATCTCCGAAAGTGTCTGTTGGGTTGGCACGAATCGAGACTGGGATTTGTCACTCTGTGTAAACGGAGAGGTATCTCTGGGCCCACTTGGTAGGACATCATCATAATGTGCACAATGTGATCAAGGAGTTGATCACGGGATGATGTGTTACGGAACGAGTAAAAGAGACTTTCCGGTAACGAGATTGAACCAGGTATCGGGATACCGACGATCGAATCTCGGGCAAGTATCGTACCGCTAGACAAAGGGAATTGTATACAGGATTGATTAAGTCCTTGACATCGTGGTTCATCCGATGAGATCATCGTGGAACATGTGGGAGCCAACATGGGTATCCAGATCCCGCTGTTGGTTATTGACCGGAGAGTTATCTCGGTCATGTCTGCATGGTTCCCGAACCCGTAGGGTCTACACACTTAAGGTTCCATGACGCTAGGGTTATAGGGAATAGATATGCGTGGTTACCGAATGTTGTTTGGAGTCCCGGATGAGATCCCGGACGTCACGAGGAGTTCCGGAATGGTCCGGAGGTAAAGATTAATATATGGGAAGTCCTGTTTTGGTCGCGGGAAAAGTTTCGGGTTTTATCGGTAATGTACCGGGACCACCGGGAGGGTCCCGGTGGTCCACCAAGTGGGGCCACCAGCCCCGGAGGGCTTCATGGGCCAAGTGTGGGAGGGGACCAGCCCCAGGTGGGCTGGTGCGCCCCCTCACCAAGGCACAAGGCGCAAGGGAGAGTGGAAGGGGGCAAACCCTAGGCTCAGATGGGCCTAAGGCCCACCTAGTGGTGCGCCCCCCTCTCTCCCCCTTGGCCGGCCCCCTAGATGGGATCTAGGGCTGGCCGCCACCCCTAGGGGTGGAAACCTAGGTGGGGGCACATCCCCTCCCCTCCCCCTATATATACTTGAGGTTTTGGGCTGCCAGAGACATGCTTCAATCACCTTCTTGGCGCAGCCCTACCCCTCTCCCTCCTCGTCTCTTGCGGTGCTTGGCGAAGCCCTGCTAGAGTACCACGCTCCTCCACCACCACCACGCCGTCGTGCTGCTGCTGGACGGAGTCTTCCCCAACCTCTCCTTCTCACCTTGCTAGATCAAGGCGTAGGAGACGTCACCGGGTTGTACGTGTGTTGAACACGGAGGTGCTGTCCGTTCGGCACTAGGATCATCGGTGATTTGGATCACGACGAGTACGACTCCATCAACCCTGTTCACTTGAACGCTTCCGCTTAGCAATCTACAAGGGTATGTAGATGCACTCTCCTTCCCTCATTGCTAGATTACTCCATAGATTGATCTTGGTGATGCGTAGAAAATTTTGAATTTCTGCTATGTTCCCCAATAGTGGCATCATGATCTAGGTCTATGCGTAGTTACTATGCATGAGTAGAACACAAAGTAGTTGTGGGCATCGATATTGTCAATTATCTTGCCGTTACTAGTCTTATCTTGATTCGGTGGCATCATGGGATGAAGCGGCCCGGACCAACTTTACACGTACGCTTATGTGAGACCCGGTTCCACCGACTGACATGCACTAGTTGCATAAGGTGGCTGGCAGGTGTCTGTCTCTCCCACTTTAGTCGGATCGGATTCGATGAACAGGGTCCTTATGAAGGGTAAATAGAAATTGGTAATTCACGTTGTGGTTTTGGCGTAGGTAAGAAACGTTCTTGCTAGAAACCTATAGCAGCCACGTAAAAACTTGCAACAACAATTAGAGGACGTCTAACTTGTTTTTGCAGCAAGTGTTTTGTGATGTGATATGGCCAAAGGATGTGATGAATGAAATATGTGATGTATGAGATTGATCATGTTCTTGTAATAGGAATCACGACTTGCATGTCGATGAGTATGACAACCGGCAGGAGCCATAGGAGTTGTCTTAATTTATTTATGACCTGCGTGTCAACATAAACATCATGTAATTACTTTACTTTATTACTAAAGCGTTAGCCATAGTAGTAGAAGTAATAGATGACGAGACAACTTCAAGAAGACACGATGATGGAGATCATGGTGTCATGCCGGTGACAATGATGATCATGGAGCCCCGAAGATGGAGATCGAGAGGAGCAAAATGATATTGGCCATATCAGGTCACTATTTGATTGCATGTGATGTTTATCATGTTTTACATCTTATTTGCTTAGAATGACGGTAGTAAATAAGATGATCCCTCATTAAAATTTCAAGAAAGTGTTCCCCCTAACTGTGCACCGTTGCGAAAGTTCGTCGTTTCGAAGCACCACATGATGATCGGGTGTGATAGATTCTAACATTCACATACAACGGGTGTAAGACAGATTTACACACGCGAAACACTTAGGTTGACTTGACGAGCCTAGCATGTACAGACATGGCCTCGGAACACAAGAGACCGAAAGGTCGAGCATGAGTCGTATGGTAGATACGATCAACATGAAGATGTTCACCGATGATGACTAGTCCGTCTCACGTGATGATCGGACACGGCCTAGTTGACTCGGATCATGTAATCACTTAGATGACTAGAGGGATGTCTATCTGAGTGGGAGTTCATAAGATGAACTTAATTATCCTGAACATAGTCAAAAGGTCTTCACAAATTATGTCTTGGCTCGCGCTTAAGTTCTACTGTTTAGATATGTTCCTAGAGAAAATTTAGTTGAAAGTTGATAGTAGCAATTATGTGGACTAGGTCCGTAAACTGAGGATTGTCCTCATTGCTTCATAGAAGGCTTGTGTCCTTAATGCACCGCTCAGTGTGCTGAACCTCGAATGTCGTCTGTGGATGTTGGGAACATCTGACATACACATTTTGATAACTACATGATAGTTCAGTTAAACAGTTTAGAGTTGAGGTACCGAAGACGTTTTGAAACATCGCGAAACATATGAGATGTTTCGAGGGCTGAAATTGGGATTTCAGGCTCGTGCCCACGTCAAGAGGTATAAGACCTCCGACGATTTTCTTAGCCTGCAAACTAAGGGAGAAAAGCTCAATTGTTGAGCTTGTGCTCAGATTGTCTGAGTACAACAATCATTTGAATCGAGTGGGAGTTGATCTTCCAGATGAGATAGTGATGTTTCTCCGAAGTCATTACCACCAAGCTTCTAGAGCTTCGTGATGAACTATAATATATCAGGGACATATATGATGATCCTTGAGATATTCGCGATGTTTGACAACACAAAAGTAGAAATCAAGAAGGAGCATCAATTGTTGGTGAAACCACTAGTTTCAAGAAGGGCAAGGGCAAAAAGGGATACTTCATGAAACGGCAAATCAGCTGCTGCTCTAGTGAAGAAACCCAAGGTTGAACCCAAACCCGAGACTAAGTGCTTCTGTAATAAGGGGAACAGCCACTGGAGCAGAATTACCCTAGATACTTGGTAGATGAGAAGGCTGGCAAGGTCGATAGAAGTATATTGGATATACATTGTGTTAATGTGTACTTTAATAGTACTCCTAGTAGCACCATGGTATTAGATACCGGTTCGGTTGCTAAATGTTAGTAAACTCGAAATAAAAGGCTGCGGAGTAAACGGAGACTAGCTAAAGGTGAGCTGGCAATATGTGTTGGAAGTTTTTCCAAGCTTGATGTGATCAAGCATCGCACGCTCCCTCTACCATCGAGATTGTTGTTTGCGTTGAGCATAGACATGATTGGATTATGTCTATCGCAATACGGTTATTCATTTAAGGAGAATAATGGTTACTTTGTTTATTTGAATAATACCTTCAATGGTCTTGCACCTAAAATGAATGGTTTATTGAATCTCGATCGTAGTGATACACATGTTCATGCCAAAAGACACAAGATACTAATGATAGTACCACCTACTTGTGGCACTGCCACGTAAGTCATATCGGTATAAAATGCATGAAGAAGCTCCATGTTGATGGATCTTTGGGATCACTCGTTTTGAAAAGTTTGAGACATGCGAACCATGTCTATTGGTGTATATGCATGAAGAAACTCCATGCAAATGGACCGTTTGGACTCACTTGATTTTGAATCACTTGAGACATGCAAATAATTCCACATGGGCAAGATGACTGAAAGCCTCGTTTTCAGTAAAATGGAACTAGAAAGCAACTTGTTGGAAGTAATACATTTTGATGTGTGTAGTCCAATGAGTGCTGAGGTGTGTAGTGGATATCGTTATGTTCTTACTTCACAGATGATTTGAGTAGATGTTGAGTATATTTACTTGATGAATCACGAGTCTGAATTATTGAAAGGTTCAAGTAATTTCAGGGTGAAGTTGAAAGATCGTCGTGACAAGAGGATAAAATATCTATGATATGATCATAGAGATGAATATCTGAATTACGAGTTTGGCACAGAATTAAGACATTGTGGAAATTGTTTCACAACTAATACAGCCTGAAACACCATAGTATGATGGTGTGTCCGAACATCATAACTGCACCCTATTGGATATGATGCATACCATGATGTCTCTTATCGAATTACCACGATAGGTTATGGGTTAGGCATTAGAGACAACCACATTCACTTTAAATAGGGCACCACGTAATTCCGATGAGATGACACCGTATGAACTATGGTTTAGAGAAACCTAAGCTGTCATTTCTTAAAAGTTTGGGGCCGCGACGCTTATGTGAAAAAGTTTCAGGCTGATAAGCTCGAACCCAAAGCGGATAAATGCATCTTCATAGGACACCCAAAACAGTTGGGTATACCTCCTATCTCAGATCCGAAAGCAATAAGGGATTGTTTCTAGAATCAGGTCCTTTCTTGAGGAAAAGTTTCTCTCGAAAGAATTGAGTGGGAGGATGATGGAGACTTGATAAGGTTATTGAACCGTCTCTTCAATTAGTGTGTGGCAGCGCACAGGGAGTTGTTCCTGTGGCACCTACACCAATTGAAGTGGAAGCTTATGATAGTGATCATGAAACTTCAGATCAAGTCACTACCAAACCTCCTGGGATGACAAGGATGCGTACTACTTCAGAGTGGTACGTAATCCTGTCTTGGAAGTCATGTTGCTAGACAATAATGAACCTACGAGCTATGGAGAAGCGATGGTGGGCCTGGATTCCAAAATTGTTCGAGGCCATATAATCTGAGAGAGGATCCATATATGAAAACAAAGTGTAGACTTTGGAAGGACTACTTGATGGTCGTAAGGCTGTTAGGTACATATGGATTTTAAAAGGAAGACGGACAATGATGGTAAGTATCACCATTAAGAAAGCTCGACTTGTCGTTAAGATGTTTTCCGACAAGTTCAAGGAGTTGACTACGATGAGACTTTCTCACTTGTAGCGATGCTAAGAGTCTGTTGGAATTATATTAGCGATTACTGCATTATTTATGAAATCTTGCAGATAGGATGTCAAAACATTGTTTCCTCGACGATTTTCTTGAGGAAAGATCGTATGTGATACAACCGGAAGGTTTTGTCAATCCTGAAAGATGCTAATAAGTATGCAAAGCTCCAGCAATCCTTCTAAGGACTGGAGTAAGCATCTCGGAGTTGGAATGTATGCTTTGATGAGATGATCAAAGATTTTGGGTGTATACAAAGTTTATGAGAAACTTGTATTTCCAAAGAAGTGAGTGGGAGCACTATAGAATTTCTGATGAATATATGTTGTTGACATATTGTTGATCAGAAATGACGTAGAATTTCTGGAAAGCATATAGGGTTATTTGGAAAGTGTTTTCCAATGGAAAGCCTGGATTAAGCTACTTGAACATTGAGCATCAAGATCTATAAGGATAGATCAAAACGCTTAATGGTACTTTCAAATGAGCACATACCTTGACATGATCTTGAAGGTGTTCAAGATGGATCAGTCAAAGAAGGAGTTCTTGCCTGAGTTGTAAGGTATGAAGTTAAGACTTAAAGCTCGACCACGGAAGAAGAAAGAGGAAGGACGAAGGTCGTCCCCTATGCTTTTGTCATAGGCTCTATACGGTATGCCATGCTGAGTACCGCACCTGATGTGTGCCTTGCCACATATCTGGCAAGAGGGTACAAAGGTAATCTAGGAGTAGATCACCAGATAGCGGTCTAAATTATCCTTAGAGGAATAAGGATATGTTTCTCGGTTATGGAGATGATAAAGAGTTCAACGTAAAGAGTTACGTCGATGCAAGCTTAACACCTGTCCGGATAGCTCTGAGTAGAGATACCGGATACGTATAATGGAGCAACAATTTAGAATAGCTCCAAGTAGAACAGTTATTTGAAATGGCTCCAAATGTAGCGTAGTAGTTGCATCTACAAGATGACATAGAAATTTGTGAAGTACATACGGATCTGAATGTTGCAAACCCATTGACTGAAACCTCTCTCACAAGCATAACATGATCAAACCCAGAACTCTTTGGGTGTTAGTCACATGGGGATGTGACCTTGAGTGTTAATCACATATCGATGTGAACTGGATTATTGACCCTAGTGCAAGTGGGAGACTGTTGGAAATATGCTCTAGAGGCAATAATAAATTGGTTATTATTATATTTCCTTGTTCATGATAATCGTTTATTATCCATGCTAGAATTGTATTGATAGGAAACTCAGATACATGTGTGGATACATAGACAACACCATGTCCCTAGTAAGCCTCTAGTTGACTAGCTCGTTGATCAATAGATGGTTACGGTTTCCTGACCATGGACATTGGATGTCGTTGATAACGGGATCACATCATTAGGAGAATGATGTGATGGACAAGACCCAATCCTAAGCCTAGCACAAGATCATGTAGTTCGTATGCTAAAGCTTTTCTAATGTCAAGTATCATTTCTTTAGACCATGAGATTGTGCAACTCCCGGATACCGTAGGAGTGCTTTGGGTGTGCCAAACGTCACAACGTAACTGGGTGGCTATAAAGGTACACTACAGGTATCTCTGAAAGTGTCTGTTGGGTTGGCACGAATCGAGACTGGGATTTGTCACTCCGTGTAAACGGAGTGGTATCTCTGGGCCCACTCGGTAGGACATCATCATAATGTGCACAATGTGATCAAGGAGATCACGGGATGATGTGTTACGGAACGAGTAAAAGAGACTTGCCGGTAACGAGATTGAACCAGGTATCGGGATACCGACGATCGAATCTCGGGCAAGTATCGTACCGCTAGACAAAGGGAATTGTATACGGGATTGATTAAGTCCTTGACATCGTGGTTCATCCGATGAGATCATCATGGAACATGTGGGAGCCAACATGGGTATCCAGATCCCGCTGTTGGTTATTTACCGGAGAGTTATCTCGGTCATGTCTGCATGGTTCCCGAACCCGTAGGGTCTACACACTTAAGGTTCGATGATGCTAGGGTTATAGGGAATAGATATGTGTGGTTACCAAATGTTGTTAGGAGTCCCGTATGAGATCCCGGACGTCACGAGGAGTTCCGGAATGGTCCGGAGGTAAAGATTAATATATGGGAAGTCCTGTTTTGGTCGCCGGAAAAGTTTCGGGTTTTATCGGTAATGTACCGGGACCACCGGGAGGGTCCCGGTGGTCCACCAAGTGGGGCCACCAGCCCCGGAGAGCTGCATGGGCCAAGTGTGGGAGGGGACCAGCCCCAAGTGGGCTGGTGCGCCCCCCCACCAAGGCACAAGGCGCAAGGGAGAGTGGAAGGGGGCAAACCCTAGGCTCAGATGGGCCTAAGGCCCACCTAGTGGTGCGCCCCCCTCTCTCCCCCCTTGGTCGCCCCCCTAGATGGGATCTAGGGCTAGCCGCCACCCCTAGGGGTGGAAACCTAGGTGGGGGCGCAGCCCCTCCCCTCCCCCTATATATACTTGAGGTTTTGGGCTGCAAGAGACATGATTCAATCTCCTTCTTGGCGCAGCCCTACCCCTCTCCCTCCTCGTCTCTTGCGGTGCTTGGCGAAGCCCTGCTGGAGTACCACGCTCCTCCACCACCACCACGCCGTCGTGCTGCTGCTGGATGGAGTCTTCCCCAACCTCTCCTTCTCCCCTTGCTGGATCAAGGCGTAGGAGACGTCACCGGGCTGTACGTGTGTTGAACACGGAGGTGCCGTCCGTTCGGCACTAGGATCATCGGTGATTTGGATCACGACGAGTACGACTCCATCAACCCCGTTCTCTTGAACGCTTCCGCTTAGCGATCTACAAGGGTATGTAGATGCACTCTCCTTCCCTCGTTGCTAGATTACTCCATAGATTGATCTTGGTGATGCGTAGAAAATTTTGAATTTCTGCTACATTCCCCAACAATCTCGTGCAAGGGAAAAGAAGAACAAAGGGGGCAAGAGTCAGAAGTGGATCTCGAAGCACTTGGGCTTGCGGTAGGTTCCTGGCGCTAGGGCGAGAGATGAGATCATGAGTAAAATTGATTTATCGCCCACCTTTATAGATAGTCAAAGACTAGGGATCGCCTCACCATAGGGAACGAATTGCCCCTTCCTGATGCCTCGTGTAGTCTATCCGCGTGAAGATTAAGGCGTGTGCATTGATGACACCTCTAGAAATGTGGAACCATGATCTCTTTTGACACAACGTAAAGAGAACTAAGGACATGTTTCTCGTTTATGGAGGTGGCAAAGAGCTTGTCGTGAAAGGTTACATCAATGCTAGCTTCGACACAGATGCGGATGACTTGAAGTCTCAGACCGGATACATATATATTTTGAATGGTGGAGCGGTCAGTTGGTGCAGTTCCAAGCAAAGCATCATAGTGGGACCTACATGTGAAGCCGAGTATATAGTTGCTTCGGAAGCAGCACAGGAAGGAGTCGGGATGAAGGAATTCATGTCCGATCTAGGAGTTGTACCTAGTGCATCGGATCTTATGACTCTCTTCTGTGACAACACTGGCACCATTGCCATTGCCAAGGAGCCAAGGTTTGACAAGAAGACCAAGAACATCAAGCGCTGCTTCAACTCCATTTGTAGTTATGTTGGGGAACACAGTATTTCAAAAACTTTCCTACGATCACGCAAGATCAATCCGGGAGATGCATAGCAACGAGAGGGGAGAGCGTGTCTATGTACCCTCATAGACCGAAAGCGGAAGCGTCGAGTAACGCGGTTGATGTAGTCGAACGTCTTTGCGATCCAACCAATTAAGTACCGAATGCACAACACCTCCGTGATCTGCACAAGTTGAGCTCGGTGATGTCCCTCGAACTCTAGATCCAGCTGAGGTCGAGGGAGAGTTTTGTTAGCACGACGACATGTTGACTGTTATGATGAAGTTACCGACGCAGGGCTTCGCCTAAGCACTACGACAATATGACCGAGGTGGAAATCTATGGAGGGGGGCACCGCACACGGCTAAGAAATCAACTTGTGTGTCTATGGGGTGCCCCCTTCCCCCGTATATAAAGGAGGGGAGGAGGAGGAGGGCCGGCAACAAGGGGCGTGCCCAAAGGGGAGATTCTTACTCCTAGTAGGAGTAGGTTTCCCCCTTTCCTAGTCCAAGTAGGAGAAGAAGGAAGGAGAGGAGAGGGGGAAGGAAAGAGGGGGGGCGTCGTCCCCTCCCTAGTCCTATTCGGACCAGCCCATGGGGGAGGGCGCGGCCTCCCCTTGTGGCCCTTCTCTCCTTTCCACTAAGGCCCATGACGGCCCAATACTTACCCCGGCGAATTCCCGTAACTCTCCGGTACTCCGGAAAATACCTGAACCACTCAGAACCTTTCCGATGTCCGAATATAGCCTTCCAATATATCGATCTTTACGTCTTGACCATTTCGAGATTCCTCGTCATGTTCGTGATCTCATTCGGGACTCCGAACAAACTTTGGTCATCAAATCACATAACTCATAATACAAATCGTCATCGAACGTTAAGCGTGCGGACCCTACGGGTTCGAGAACTATGTAGACATGACCGAGACACATCTCCGGTCAATAACCAATAGTGGAAACTGGATGCTCATATTGGCTCCTACATATTCTACGAAGATCTCTATCGGCCAAACCGCACAACAATATACGTTGCTCCCTTTGTCATCGGTATGTTACTTGCCTGAGATTCGATCGTTGGTATAATCATACCTAGTTCAATCTCATTACCGGCAAGTCTCTTTACTCGTTCCATAATTCATCATCCCGCAACTAAATCATTAGTCAGATTGCTTGCAAGGCTTATAGTGATGTGCATTACTGAGAGGGCCCAAAGATACCTCTCCGACAATTGGAGTGACAAATCCTAATCTCAATCTATGCCAACTCAACAAACACCATCGGAGACACCTGTAGAGCATCTTTATAATCACCCAGTTATGTTGTGAGGTTTGATAGCACACTAAGTGTTCCTACGGTATTCGGGAGTTGCATAATCTCATAGTCACAGGAACATGTATAAGTCATGAAGAAATCAATAGCAATAAAACTCAATGATCATAATGCTAAGCTAATGGATGGGTCTTGTCCATCACATCATTCTCTAATGATGTGATCCTGTTCATCAAATGACAACACATGTCTATGGTTAGGAAACATAACCATCTTTGATTAACGAGCTAGTCAGGTAGAGGCATACTAGGGACACTTTGTTTTGTCTATGTATTCACACATGTACTAAGTTTCCAGTTAATACAATTCTAGCATGAATAATAAACATTTATCATGATATAAGGAAATATAAATAACAACTTTATTATTGCCTCTAGGGCATATTTCCTTCAGTCTCCCACTTGCACTAGAGTCAATAATCTAGTTCACATCGCCATGTGATTTAACACCAATAGTTCATATCACCATGTGATTAGTTCACATCGCCATGTGACTAATACCCAAAGGGTTTTACTAGAGTCAATAATCTAGTTCACATCGCTATGTGATTAACACCCTAAGAGTACTAAGGTGTGATCATGTTTTTCTTGTGAGAGAAGCTTAGTCAATGGTTCTGTCACATTCAGAGCCGTATGTATTTTGCAAATTTTCTATGTCTACAATGCTCTGCATGGAGCTACTCTAGCTAATTGCTCCCACTTTCAATATGTATCCAGATTGAGACTCAAAGTCATCCGGATTGGTGTAAAAGCTTGCTTCGGCGTAACTCTTTACGATGAACTCTTTATCACCTCCATAACCGAGAAATATCTCCTTAGTATTCTAAGGATAATTTTCACCGCTATCAAGTGATCCACTCCTGGATCAATATCGTACCCCCTTCCCAAACTCATGGCAAGGTACACAAAAAGGTTTGGTACACAGGATAGCATACTTTATAGAACCTATGGCTGATGCATAGGGAATGACTTTCATTCTCTTTCTATTTTCTGTCGTGGTCGTGTTTTGAGTCTTACTCAACTTTACACCTTGCAACACAGGCAAGAACTCCTTCTTTGAGTATTCCATTTTGAGTTACTTCGAAATCTTGTCAAGGTATGTAATCATTGAAAAAACTTATCAAGCGTCTTGTTCTATCTCTATAGATCTTGATGCTCAATACGTAAGCAGCTTCACCGAGGTCTTTCTTTGAAAACCTCCTTTCAAACACTCCTTTATGCTTTCCAGAAAAATTCTACATTCTTTCTGATCAACAATATGTCATTCACATATACTTATCAGAAATGTTGTAGTGCTCCCACTCACTTTCTTGTAAATACAGGCTTCACCACAAGTCTGTATAAAACCATATGCTTTGATCACCTTATCAAAGCGTATATTCCAACTCCGAGATGCTTGCACCAGTCCATAGATGGATCGCTGGAGCTTGCACACTTTGTTAGCACCATTAGGATTGACAAAACCTTCTTGTTGCATCATATACAACTCTTCTTTAAGAAATCCATTAAGGAATGTAGTTTTGATATCCATTTGCCAGATTTCATGAAATGTGGCAATTGCTAACATGATTCGGACAGACTTTAAGCATCGAAACGAGTAAGAAAATCTCATCATAGCAACATCTTGAACTTGTCAAAAACCCTTTTCGACAAGTCGAGCTTTGTAGATAGTAACACTACTATCAGCGTCCGTCTTCCTCTTGTAGATCCATTTTATTCTTTATGGCTTGCCAATCATTGGGCAAGTCCACCAAAGTCCATACTTTGTTCTCATACATGGATCCCATCTCAGATTTCATGGCCTCAAGCCATTTTGCGGAATCTGGGCTCATCAACGCGTCCTCATAGTTCGTAAGTTCATCATGGTCTAGCAACATGACTTCTAGTACAGGATTACCGTACCACTCTGGTGCGGATTGTGCTCTGGTTGATCTACAAAGTTCTGTAGTAACTTGATCCGGAGTTTCATGATCATCATCATTAACTTCCTCTCTAGTTGGTGTAGGAACAATGGAACATATTTCTCTGATGAACTAATTTCAAATTCGAGAGAAGGTACAGTTACCTCATCAAGTTCTACTTTCCTCCCACTCACTTCTTTCGAGAGAAACTCATTCTCTAGAAAAGATCCATTCTTAGAAACGAAAATCTTGCCTTCGGATCTGTGGTAGAAGGTGTACCCAACAGTTTCCATTGGGTATCCTATGAAGACACATTTCTCTGATTTGGGTTTGAGCTTATCACGTTGATGTTTTTTCACATAAGCATCATAGCCCCAAATTTTAAGAAACAACACCTTAGGTTCTTGCTAAACCACAGTTCATATGGTGTCGTCTCAATGGATTTAGATGGTGCCCTATTTAACGTGAATGCAGTTGTCTCTAATGCATAACCCCTATACAATAGTGGTAAATCGGTAAGTAACATCATAAATCGCACCATATCTAAGAAAGTATGGTTAGGATGTTCGGACACGCCATCATGCTATGGTGTTCCAGGTGGCATGAGTTTGTGAAACTATTCCACATTGTTTTAATTGAAGGCCAAACTCGTAACTCAAATATTCGCCTAAGCGATTAGATTGCAGAAACTTTATTTTATTGTTACGATGATTCTCTACTTCACTTTGAAATTCTTTGAACTTTTCAATTGTTTCAGACTTGTGTTCCAGTATGTAGATATACCCATATCTGCTCAAATAATCTGTGAAGGTCAGAAAATAACGATACCCGTCGCGAGCCTCAACAATCATCGGATCGCATACATCAGTATGTATTATTTCCAATAAGTCAGTTTCTCACTCCATTGTTCTAGAGAACGGAGTCTTAGTCATCTTGCCCATGAGGCATGGTTCGCAAGAATGAAGTGATTCCAAAAGCCCATCAGCGTGGAGTTTCTTCATGCGCTTTGCACCAATATGACCTAAACGGCAGTGCCACAAATATGTTGCACTATCATTATCAACTTTGCATCTTTTGGCATCAATATTATGAAATATGTGTATCACTACGATCGAGATTCAGTAAACCATTCACCTTGGGTGTATGACCTCGGAAGGTATTATTCATGTAAACAGAATAACAATTATTCTTTGACTTAAATGAATAACCGTATTGCAATAAACATGATCCAATCATATTATGCTCAACGCGAACACCAAATAACATTTATTTTAGGTTCAACACTAATCCCAAAGGTAAAGGGAGTGTGCGATGGTGATCTTATCAACCTTGGAATCACTTCCAATCACACATTGTCACCTTGCCCTCAACTAGTCTTTGTTCATTTTGTAACTCCTGTTTCGAGTTACTAATCATAGCAACCGAACCAGTATCAAATACCCAAGGGCTACTATGAACACTAGTAAAGTACACATCAATAACATGTATATCATATATACTTTTGTTCACGTTTCCATCCTTCTTATCTGCCAAGTATTTGGGGCAGTTCCGCTTCCAATGACCATTTCCTTCGCAGTAGAAGCACTCAGTTTCAGGCTTGGGTCTAGCTTTGGGCTTCTTCATGGGAGTGGTGTTGGAGATATGCCCTAGAGGCAATCATGTATGATGATATTTCCTATGTGTTTATGAATAAAGATATTCCTTGGACATTATCAATGATGTGTATCAACAAGTACGTGACTTGTTTGTGGGACTATGCATTGTATGATGATTGTCCTAAAAGGTCCCTGGTCGAAAGGGCTATGTGGACGTGCAACCTACTAGACTAGCATATGGCATGGTCGATGGCTTGGTCTCACTAGCCATGGAGCATTGGATGCTAACCGGATAATATGGACTCGTAAGGATCTGGTTGGATTCGACGTAGTCGGATCCGAGTTGAGATAAGGTCCGAGTCGGACAGACCCAACTATGAGACGCAGTGATATGTCATCTGTGAGTCTCTAGTACAACATACGTTCTATGTCCTAAGACCTGAGCTGGTGCATGTACTCGGGATGGTGACAGACTTGCTTTGGGCCAACCAAACGCTAGTCCATTTCGGGCTTGTCCAGACCCATGCTGCGAGACATGGTCGAGCAAGATGGGATTTGCCCCTCCGGTCAGGAGAGATATACTCTGGGCCCCTCGTGTGATCCGACCAAGATAAGCATGCCCATGCGACAAGGATTATGAGATAATCTGGTTTGTGATCGGCATCACTGGAACGAGAAAGAGGTCGGGCTAGCACAAGGATGACATGCTTGCCTTAAGCCCGACAACATATATCGTCTGGCAAAAGGAATGGAAGTATGATGTACATGTTCACCTAACCAGCTTCATAGTCTGCTTGGGTGTTCGACATGCCTTGCTAGGGGCCTCTACCAACCGTGCAGTTCGGAGGTGATCTGAACTGCGACCAAGCCGACTTGAACCTAAGGGGTCGCGTGCTTAAGGGAAGGAACCTACGAGGTCGGATCCGAGGTGGTCGGATGTGATCCGAGCTATGTTCGGATTCTTGCTGAGTAGACTTATGGGCTTTAGGGTCCGTGCGAGGCTCAAGTGTTGAGCCCTCGATAGACGCCTATATAAAGTGGGGGTGTGGCACACTCATGCGATTGATCGCTTCGGTGCTGTCACTAGGGTTTGCATGTGTTGCGAATAGACACCTCCTGTCACCGCCGGTTGTGTGATCGGACCTAGCAGTCCGTCGCACGACGTTCCTCCTACACGCACGGATACCGTTGGAGGTGGTGCACTTGCGCCGCTCCGGCGAACCTGTACGTGGGAACCGACGACCGACTGTTCGAGGGAGATCGCATGAGGAGGAGACGATCCACGCAGACGCACTGCCCCAACTCTTCTTCTGCTGCACGGCACTGCTCGTCTAGTGGTAACGATCTGTGATCCATCTCCGGTAGCATGTTCTTGGTTATTTTACGCGTAGGAAAATTTTAATTTGCAGTCGACGCACCCTACCATAGAAACCCAAAAGTGGTATCAGAGCCTCTGTTATAGGATTTGAATTTGGATCGTATGCATATTAGATATGTGGAGGCGATAGATGAGGTCTGTTGTCGTTGATGAGATCGGCTGTGTGCATGGTTGATGAGATCAACTGCACATGAGGATTGATGTGGCTATGTTTTCTAATGATCGGAGTCGATGAGGTCGTGACACAACCTACCCCTATCGGTCGGTATTCGCCATCGGGGTTAACAGTGAAACGTAAATCTGAATCGGACTCGCGATGATTGATAAGATCGGTCAGATCAGAAAATTCGGTGTGATCGGAGTTCAGATGTGATCTATGATTTACGAAAACATCGGGCACTAACCGCACCCGCGAGGGGCGCTGCCCCTTCGAAGACTGCCCGCTAACCGGCTAGCGGGACCGTCATGTGCATAGCGCCTTGTATTTCGTACACGATCACTCAAACTGGTAGAATACGAGTAATTTTGTTTTGCAGGTTTGTTGTGAATAGTATGGCTCATGTGTATGTGATGCATGTGTGTAATTTATACATGGTCTGCGTGTCATGTTTGTCAGCCAGCAGGAGCCAAAGTGCTGCCATTATATTGTATAACGACCTGCGTGTCGACTTGTGATTCTATGTAAAATTTATTACTAGTTGTAGTAGTTGGATAATAGAGATCAGGTTGGTGGCTTGGCATCCCGGTGTGACAAAAAAGAAGGAGTTCCTAGACGGTCATCGGAGTCGGAGCCGACCTGGAAGAACTGTGATGAAGGAGCCATTCTATTTCACAATATATGTTTTATTTGTGATTGTTATGCTTCTTGTTTTCTATGCATGTTAGAATGATAGAAAGATCCCTTGATAATATCAAGAAATTTGCCATTCCTGATGTTGCACCTTCGCACGTCAAGTACGTCTAGTAGTGGGCTCATAAAATTGGGGTACTGCTAGGTGTCCTTGAACTGAAGGGTTCGTGTCGGACACGGACATGCACTGCATCAGGTTAACTTGACAAGGTTATCAAAATGTTTTTGGGCCCTGTGGAAAAGAAGGTTGGGGCCAGGGTATGAGATACCTTCCCGACCGACAGGAGTCATATAGAGATATGATTAGCAAGGATTTTCTTACCGGATAGGCATGTTGTCTAGCAGTGATGCTAAAGCTCACTAGTCGCATGTGCTAGTCTGTAACACCCACAATGCGGCGATATCTCCCACGTGTCGGAGCATGACTTAGAGGCATAGCTGCATGGTACATTTGTCGCAAGAGGGTTAATCTTCACACAATCCCATGTACTGAATAAGAAAGGGATAAAGAGTTGGCTTACAATCGCCACTTTACACAACACAACAAACACGATCTTCATCGAGCTGCCACTTGAGCTCGGTTGAGTCACCTGCACTGGTATCCTCGGCACCTGAAGCTGTTTGGAAGTATCTTTGAGCCACGAGGACTTAGCAATCTCACACCCGTGAGATCAAGACTATTTAAGCTTATGGGTAGGAAATGGTAGTGAGGTGGAGCTGCAGCAAGCACTAAGCATATATGGTGGCTAACATACGCAAATAAGAGCGAGAAGAGAAGCAATGCAACGGTCGTGAACTAGAAGTGATCAAGAAGTGATCCTGAAACTACTTACGTTCAAGCATAACACAAGAACCGTGTTCACTTCCCGGACTCCGCCGAGAAGAGACCATCACGGCTACACACGCGGTTGATGCATTTTAATTAAGTTAAGTTTCAAGTTCTCTACAACTGGACATTAACAAATTCCCATCTGCCCATAACCGTGGGCATGGATTTCGGAAGTTCAAAACCCTGCAGGGGTGTCCCAACTTAGCCCATCATAAGCTCTCACGGTCAATGAAGGATATTCCTTCTCCCGAGAAGACCCGGTCAGACTCGGAATCCCGGTTACAAGACATTTTGACAATGGTAAAACAAGACCAGCAAGACCGCCTGATGCACCGACATCCCGATAGGAGCAGCACATATCTCGTTCTCAGGGCAACACCGGATGAGACAAGCTATGAGTAAAACCAGACCTCGATTTTCCCCGAGGTGGCCCCGTAGGCGGCTCAGTTCGGACCTACACTTAGAGAAGCACTGGCCCGGGGGGGTTAAAATAAAGATGACCCTCGGGAGCGCGACTCCCAAGGGAAAAGTAGGTGGTGGTGAGGCAAATGGTAAAACTAAGGTTGGGCCTTGCTGGAGGAGTTTTATTCAAAGCGAACTGTCAAGGGGTCCCCATAACACCCAACTGTGTAACGAATGCAAAATCAAGGAACATAACACCGGTATGATGGAAACTAGGGCGGCAAGAGTGGAACAAAGCACCAGGCATAAGGCCAAGCCTTCCACCCTTTACCAAGTATATAGATGCATTAATTAAATAAGAGATATTGTGATATCCCAACATATCCATGTTCCAACATGGAACAAACTTCAGCTTCACCTGCAACTAACAGCGATATAAGAGGGGCTGAGCAAAACGGTAACATAGCAAAACAACGGTTTGCTAGGAAAGGTGGGTTAGAGGCTTGTCATGGAAATATGGGAGGCATGATATAGCAAATGGTAGGTATCGCGGCATAGCAATAGAGTGAACAACTAGCAAGCAAAGATAGAAGTAATTTCGAGGGTATGGTCATCTTGCCTGAGATCCTGCAAGGAAGAAGAACAAGTCCATGAAGAAGAAAAACGGACGTAGTCGAACGGATCCTCACAAAAGCGACGTTATCGGAACTAACCCAAAGAAGCAACACCGGAAAGAAGCAAACAACATAGTAAACAACCACCAAATAAGCATGGCATGATGCACAACCAAGTATGATGCATGTCCGGTTTAATGAAGCATGGCATGGCAAAGTGCACAAGCAATCCTACAAATTAAGTGGAGCTTAATATGCAACGAGTTGCATATTGACGGAACACCGTGTGACTCATTTAGTTCTCTCTCGTTTAGGTACCCAACAATATTAAATGTTATTAAACATGGCAAGAGGTGAAGCATAAGAAAACTACCTATCTAGGCAAGTTTAAATGAGGCCGGAACAACAAACAACAAGTCCGGAAACTCCTCATGTGCATATATTAGGTTTGATACTGTTCTACCCTATACACAATTTTAGAGTTGTTAAAAATGCAAAGTAATGCCACCATGTTAAACTAGGAATTTTCTACCCCATTTACATATAAAGTTTGTTAAGTTCGCAGCTACGGTTATTTAGTTATGAATTAAATCATTTTAGCATGGCATTTAAGCAAAATCAGACAAATAGCATTTTAAACATTTCAAACATGCATGAAAGTTGGATATTATGAAACTAGATGAAATTCTAGTCATATTACATATTAAGTTTGTTTAATTTGGATGCAGGGTTTGAGAGTTATTAAATGCATGAAGTTTAAGGGCTATACTGTAAAACTGACATCTCTGGATAAATAGGAAAAACCTTCAGAACTAAAAAAACGTAATGGGCCGAATCCGAGGGTGGCCCAACAGCACAGGGGGGTTGGCGGCTGCTCACCACTGGGCCTTGGCCCAACTGGTGGAGAGGGAAGGCCTGCAGGGGGCGCGCAGCTAGGCCTGCTAGTCCTGCGCTCGGTCAACGCGCGAGCGAGACGAGCAGACGAGTAGCTGCTGTTCTCGTTCCTGAAGAAATAGACACAGGACCAGAACCATGGCAAAGGAGAAGACAACGGAAGGGGTCCTGGCGACAGGGTCGACGGGAACCGACCGGAGCGTGGCGGATTCGGCGGATGAGCGGCGGAGCAGAGGAGATCCGGTCCAGAACAGGGCCGGACGCGAACTTGGACGGTGACTTGACGAACTGAAGGAGGCGGACGCCCTGGATCCTGTAGGTTGCGGGGGTCAGCGAGGTGAACGGATCCGGGGAAGGAAGAGTGCAAGGAAAGAGAGGGACGTGTCGGCGACCTGCTTGGGCGACCACGATGGCTAGGTCCGACGGCGTTAGAAGTTGTGGTCGTCATTCTTGACGTGGCAGGGGAAGCTAGAGCGAGACCCCGCAAGGAAGATGGCCCACAGGCTCGCGGGAGGTGCTCGTCTCCTTGGGTCGACGAGGAGAGCGAGGAGGCTCCCGGTGGCTGGATGGATTTGTGGGTGGCAGCGAGTGGAGACCGAGGGAATCGGGCGTGGCTGCGCTGGTTGGGGATGGATCCCAAAGGAAGTAGGAGGCTGGCGCTCGGTGGTGGTTGGGAGAGGGGATCGAGGGAGATCGGTGAGGGGATCCCCATTGCGATTTGGAAGGTAGCGGCGGGGAAATGGGACAAGCCCCTAGAAGTTAGGGTTTTGTCTCGATTTAGACTAGGGAGTTTTTATATAAGGAAAGAGGGAGAGTTTAGGGTAGATTTGGACCCTCCGATCAAAATCGGATGGTTCAAGAAAAACTAGGTTAGGAAGTCCAAATAAGAAAACGGTGATATTTTGTAGATGTTTGGGGATGTTCCGGACCCAACGGTGATGACTATCCGGGTCGGGTTCGGGACAGTTTTTGGATGCGCGCGAGGAGGGTCGCGGGCTGACGAGAGAGGTTAGGTTGGGCCTGGCGGTGAGTGGTGGTGGGCTGTGCAGAAAGCCTTGGGCTGAGAGAAGAGAAGAGAGAGACCCGGCGACTGTTTTCAGAGACCGAAAACGTCCGACGTTTGACCGGCTATACTGCAGCTATAGTTATCCGTTGGGGCGTCAAACGGACTCTGAATGCGATGAAACTTGGTAGGCGGTCTACTAACAACATAACAACACCGCATTCCAACTTTCAACCCATTCCAAGAACATTTTCCGGCCACTTATAAAAATACTAATTCGGACATGCCGTAAGCGCATGCAAGTGTGTCTGGGCTCAGAACGAACAACAGAAGGAACTGGGAGACCCGGACAAATGCAATTTTTGAAAACATGATGATGCAATGCACATGATGACATGACAAGATGCAACACGCTAGCGAATGACATGGCAACAACGTCGAATAACTGGGAGCCACCTGGTGCAATGGTCTCGGGGCGTCACATAGTCGGATCCTGAATCACTGAGAGTTTGCGGAGGGATGCCGACTTCAGTGGGAGTATTTCTGATTAGGCTTGAATAACTCTACATAAACACATTTTTAGTGATTGCATATTTTCTGTTGTAGATCAATGGCACCAGCTGCTCAACCCAACTTTGCATGGAAATCAATTCTGGAAAAGGATAAAGTGAATGGAACAAACTTTACCACCTGGTATAGAAATCTGAGAATTGTTCTCAAGCAAGATAAAAAAGGAACAAGTTCTAGAGGATCCACTTCCAAAGGAACCTGCCGATAATGCTAGTGCCACAGCTAAGAATGCCTACCAGAAACTCATTGATGAATCAACGGAGATCAGCTGTCTGATGCTGGCTTGTATGGAGCCCAATTTGCAATAGCATTTCAAAAATGTTGAGGCATATGATATGATCGAGAGTCTCAAGAGCATGTTTCAGACACAGGCTAGGACCGAAAGGTTCAATGTCTGGCGATCCTTAATGGATTGCAAGATGAAGGAAGGCGATCCACTGAGCCCACATGTGATCAAGATGATCGGATATGTGCAAGCTTTGGATCGTTTGGGCTTCCCACTCTTGGATGAGCTGGCTACTGATGCAGTTCTGGGTTCTCTTCCGCCCAACTATGGGACGTTCATCTCGAACTATCATATGCATGGCATGGATAAGAAGCTCACTGAATTGCATGGGATCCTCAAAGTGGTAGAGCGGGATATTAAGAAAGGCACACATCAAGTGTTGATGGTGCATAAATCGGCTAAGTTCAAGAAGAGTTGGTCCAAGAAAAAGGCTAAGGCAAAGGGCACAGAGATGGTAACCTCTGTCGCTGCGTCGAAGTCTGGACAGGACTCAAAGACCATTTGCTATCATTGCAAGGAGACCTGTCACTGGAAGAGGAACTGTAGCAAGTGGCTTGTAGAGCATGGCAAGAAGGCCGGGAATGCAAAGGTACACTTGTTGCATATGTTATAGACATTTACCTTGCTGACATACCTAGTAGCTCTTGGGTATTTGATACCGGATCGGTTGTTCATATTTGCAACTCGATGCAGGGTCTGGTAAGAACTAGCCGTGTGGCACAAGGGGAGATTGACATCAGGGTCGGCAACAAAGCAAGAGTTGCTGCGTTGGAGGTCGGCACGATGCAGCTCCAGCTTCCTTTTGGATTTATTTTGGAATTGAATAATTGTTATTACATTCCTGCACTTAGTCAGAACATTATTTCTGCCTCATGCTTGATGAGTTAGGGTTATGAATTCAATTTAAAGGACAATGGTTGTTCATTTTATTTGAATGGAATGTTCCACAGCTATGCACCCATTGTTGATGGGCTATTTATATTGAATCTGGAACAGGAACCGGTCTATAACGTGAATGTCAAGAGGCATAAGCCTAATGAGATAAATCCGACATACTTCTGGCATTGCCGGCTTGGACACATTAGTCTGAAACACATGAAGAAGCTCCATGATGATGGGCTCCTAACTTCGTCCAACTTTGAGTCATTCAAGACATGTGAATCATGCTTGCTCGTCAAGATGACTAAGTCTCCTTTCGCAAAGAGTTGCGAGAGGGAATCCGAGCTATTGGAACTTATAGATAGTGATGTGTGTGGTCCAATGAGCACAACTGCCAGAGGTGGCTATCAGTACTTCGTGACTTTTACCGACGACTTGAGTAGATATGGACATATCTATTTGATGAGGCACAAGTCGGAAACTTTTGAAAAGTTCAAAGAGTTGCAGAATGAGGTTGAGAATCAGCTTGGCAAGACTATAAAACTTCTATGATCTGATCGTGGAGGTGAGTACATGAGCCAGGAGTTTGATGATCATCTAAAAAGCCGAGGTATAATACCTCAGCTCACACCTCTGGGTACGCCATAGAGAAATGGTGTATCGAAACGGAGGAATCATACCTTGTTGGACATGGTTCGATCTATGATGAGCAAATTAGATTTACCCTTGTCATTCTGGGGATACGCTCTAGAAACTGCAGTTTTCACACTTAACAGGGTGCCATCAAAATCCGTAGATAAGACACCACATGAGATGAGGACCGAGAAGACTCCCAGTTTGTCTTTTCTAAAGATTTGGGGTTGTGAAGCATTTGTCAAGTGACTTATGTCAGACAAGCTTACACCCAAGTCGGATAAATGCATATTCGTGGGATATTCGATGGAAACCTTGGCATATAGATTCTACAACCGGGAAGAGAACAAAGTGTTTCTTGCTCGGAACGGGGTTTTCCTTGAGAAAGAGTTTCTTAGTCGGGAGGCCAGTGGGAGGACGGTCTGACTCGAAGAAATTCGAGTACCACTCGGGGATGGCTCGGCGGGTGATGAGATCATACCGGAGTCAGCCAGGGAACCCATAGTGGAAGCGGCACCGGAACCACGGAGGTCGGAAAGATTGCGCCGAGTGCGTGATGTATTGTTGATAGAAAGCGACGAGCCGGCCACGTATGCGGAAGCGATGGTGAGCCCGGATTCTGAGGCATGGCAAGAGGCCATGAGATCCGAGTTAAAGTCCATGGCTGAAAATCAAGTCTGGGACTTGGTTGATCCGCCGCCTGGCATAAAGACCTTTGGCTGCAAATGGGTCTTTAAGAAGAAAACAGATGTGGATGGAAATGTTCAGATCCACAAAGCTCAGCTTGTCGCTAAAGGTTATGGACAAGTTCAAGGAATTGACTACAATGAGACTTACTTGCCGGTAGCGAAGCTCAAGTCGGTGAGGATCGTACTAGCTATAGCTGCATATTTCGATTACGAGATATGGCAGATGGATATCAAAATGGCTTTCCTTCACGGAAATTTAATCGAGGACGTGTATGTGATACAGCCCGAGGGTTTTGTTGATCCGATTAGCACTAGTAAAGTATGCAAGCTCAAGAGATCCATTTATGGGTTGAGGCAAGCATCTCAGAGTTGGAACATTTGTTTTGATGAGGTCATCACTCGTCTCGGTTTCATCAAAAGCGATGAAGACGCTTGTTTATACAAGCAGTTAAGTGGGAGCTCGATTGTGTTTTTGATCTTGTATGTGGATGACATACTACTGATCGGAAATGATGTTTCGATGCTGCACTCGGTCAAGGAATCATTGAATGGCAAGTTTTCAATGAAGGACCTTGGTGAGGCAGTTTACATTTTAGGCATCAAGATCTATAGAGATAGACCGAGGAGGCTGCTCGGCTTGAGCCAAAGCACGTGCATAGATAAAGTGTTGAAGCGGTTCAACATGAGTGAGGCCAAGAAAGGGTTCTTACATGTCTCACATGGTATAAGGCTAAGCGAGACTCAGAGTCCTTTGACATTTGACGAGCGAAGTAGGATGAGTCGGATTCCGTATGCCTCCGCAATTGGATCCATCATGTATGCCATGATATGTACACAGCCTGATGTTGCTTTTGCAATAAGCCGAACAAGTAGATACCAGGCCAACCCTGGTGAGAGTCACTGGGCTGCGGTAAAGACTATTTTGAAGTACCCGAAAAGGACTAAAGAGATGTTCCTAGTTTATGGAGGTGAGGAAAATCTCGTCGTAAGGGGTTACGCCGATGCTAGTTCCCAAACCGACAGAGATGGTTGTCGATCACAGTCCGGATTCGTGTATGTCATGAACGGAGGAGCAGTGAGCTGGATGAGTTCCAAGCAAGATACGGTGGCCGATTCTACTACAGAAGACGAATACATTGCGGCTTATGAAGCTGCAAAGGAAGGTGTTTGGATCCGGAACTTTCTGGATGATCTTGATATTTTCCCAGCGTCGGTAAAACCGTTGGACCTTTATTGTGATAATTCTGGTGCCATCGCACAAGCCAAGGAGCCAAGGGATCACCACAAGACTAGGCACATAGATCGGAAATATCACCTGATATGAAAGATCATAAAGAATGGTGATGTTGAGTTATGTAAAATTCACACGGATGCAAATGTTGCAGATCCGTTGACTAAGCCGCTTCCACAATCCAAGCATGAGGGGCACGTTAGAGCTATGGGCATTCGATGTCTATTTGATTGACTCTAGTGCAAGTGGGAGACTTTTGGAGATATGCCCTAGAGGCAATCAGGTATGATGATATTTCCTATGTGTTTATGGATAAAGATAGTCCTTGGACATTATCAATGATGTGTATCAGCAAGTACGTGACTTGTTTGTGGGACCATGCTGTAACACCCCGGATGTAACTTTCCCAATTTGCACTCCAACTCTGCCGTTTCCGGCGTTAAGTTATATTTATTTCCTCGGGTTCGGGTTTTGTCTCCGTGTGTTGTTGTTGTCATGCATCTCATATCATGTCATCATGTGCATTGCATCTGCATACGTGTTCGTCTCATGCATTCGAGCATTTTCCCCGTTGTCCGTTTTGCATTCCGGCGCTTCGTTCTCCTCCGGTGGTCATTTCTAGCTTTCTTTCGTGTGTGGGGATTAAACATTTCCGGATTGGACCGAGACTTGCCAAGCGGCCTTGGTTTACTACCGGTAGACCGCCTGTCAAGTTTCGTATCATTTGGACTTCGTTTGATACTCCAATGGTTAACCGAGGGACCGAAAAGGCCTCGTGTGTGTTGCATCCCAACACCCCTCCAATTTGGCCCAAAACCCACCAAACTCTGCTCCATCATTTAGAGCGTTCGATCACGATCGCGTGGCCGAAAACCGCACCTCATTTGGACTCTCCTAGCTCCCTCTACCTATAAAACTAGCCCCTCCTCCAAAAATCCGGATCCCCCTCGTCTAAAACCCTAGAAATCGCTCCCGCACCGGCCGGACACGTCTGAATCCGGCCGGACGCGTCCGCTCCGCCCCGCCGCCGCCACGTGGCACGCCATCGTTGGCTGTCACCGCCGCAAACGCCGAAGCCCGCCGCGGCCCGCGGGAGGCCCTCCCGGCCCACGCGCCGCCGCCGCCCGGCTCCCTTGACCGCGCCTCGACCCCGCCGCCTTCGCTCACCGTGCCGCCGCCTCGCCATCGCCGGCGTCCGCCTCGGCCGGCGCCGCGCCGCCTCTCCTCCCGGGTCACCGCGCCGCCCCGACGCCCCGCGGCGTCGCTCGCCGCCTCCGCCGCGCTCCGGTCGCCGCCCCGACGAGCTCCGCCACCCCGGCGACCTCTCCGGCCTCGCCTCGCCCTTGCTGGCCCCCGGCGACCTCGGATCCGCCGGCCGTGAGCAGTGCAGCGCGCCCCGATCTAGATCCGCTACAGTGAAACCCTAGGTGGTCTCTTTTTCTCTAAGTCCCGAAATTGCAGATCCATATGCTCCTGTTCGTGGCTCTGTAACTTTGCATCCGTAGCTCCGTTTTGGGCATATAGCATATAAAAATGTTCATCTCAGAGAGTACATCATTTCATTCCATTGCATCATTTTCATTTGGGCTCATCTTAATGCCCGAAATGCTGTTAGAACAGGGCTACTTGAGTTAATTGTCAGATCTGCTACTCCATTTAGGTTTTTGTCATTTTTGCCATGATTAATGTGTGCATGCTATGCCCATGAGTTCTACATATGTTTTGTTAAGGGTTTTGTCATCTTTCCAGAGGTGCAACCCATGTATTTTTGTGATGTGTGTGGTGTCTTGTGCAAGCTTGCAAAGTGGTGCACTTGTTAATTCTGTTTTCAGGGACTTAGCAATTCCACTAAGTCCTTGATCTGTTTAGCTCATGATGCCATATGTTCATGTTGTTTCCTAGTGATTTGTGCCTCTTTTGAGGATGATCAATAAGGATGTTTTGTTAATCTTGGAGTGCTCTATCCATCCATATCTTTGTTTGCAATTATGGAGCACCCTAGCTTGAGTCAATCAAGCTCTACTTTTGCTACTTTGTGAATCTGGGCAGATTGTCAACTTGTTTGCAATTTTGCCGATGATGTTGTAGTTGATCCGTGCATGCTATGCTATTGTTCTTGCCATGTATAGCTTGAATTTTATGCCTTCTTGATGGGTGTATGCTTGTCTTGCCATGACTTGCACCGCAGTGAGTGCATCGAGCTCGTAAACATGCCTACTTGATATCTGTTTTAAGCATGTTCCAGTTTTCACTAAGTCTGGAAACTGATTATGTTTTTGCTATGTTCACATGCTTGCAATTGTATTTTCTGATCCCTTTTGGCTCAAGGTCACTAAGGGACTTTTGTTAAGCTCTTTGAGTAGCTCCATGACATGTTTTACTTTGCCATGTTCAGATCCTTTAGCATGCAGTTTTGTTGCTCCGAAGAGGGCTACCTGATCTGAAATTCCAGACAAGTGTTAATTTCACTAAGTCTGAGATCTGTTTGTCATATGCATTTTTGCCATGCTTGTTTGAACCTGTTAATGGATGAATTGGCCCTAGCTCAGTGCTAGACTTTTGTTAAGCATCTTGAATGCATACCTCCCATGTATTTTTTTGTCATGTTTGGGTGCTGTAGCATGTTCATCTCATTGCATTTAGATGCCTACTTGCTGTAAATCGCAGACCGGTGTCATTTTTGAATCGCTTGCCATTTCCAAACCTTAACTCCGATTCCGGCGTTCTTTATATCGTTTTCAAGCAATTTCATCTCATCTTTCCAGTGGCACACTTGGATTTCCATGTTGAGGCCAGGTTCTTGCATTTCCTGTCATATCTTGCATTTTGCATCCCGCATCGCATCCCGCATAGCATATCATCTTTGCATTGTGTTGTTTGAGTTTGCACGTGGTTGATTGTGCCCTTGTTGCTTGTTTGTCTTGTTTGGGTAGAGTTGGGAGACGAGTTCACTAACGAGGAGCCCGTTGAGTTTGCTTTCGAGGATCCAGTCAACTCTGACAACTGTGCAGGCAAGATGATCAAACCCTCGAAATCACTACTATCTTTGCTATGCTAGTCTGCTCGCTCTTTTGCTATGCCAATGCTACGATGCCTACCATTTGCTTTCAAGCCTCCCAAATTGCCATGTCAAACCTCTAATCCACCTTGTCCTAGCAAACCATTGATTGGCTATGTTACCGCTTGCTCAGCCCCTCTTATAGCGTTGCTAGTTGCAGGTAAAGTTTGGAGGCCGTTCCTTGTTGGAACATTTCTTTATTTGTTGGGATATCATTATATTATCTTGTTATCTTAATGCATCTACATACTTGGTAAAGGGTGGAAGGCTCGGCCTCTCGCCTAGTGTTTTGTTCCACTCTTGCCGCCCTAGTTTCCGTCATATCGGTGTTATGTTCCCGGATTTTGCGTTCCTTACGAGGTTCGGTTATAATGGGAACCCCTTGATAGTTCGCCTTGATTAAAGCTTTTCCAGCAATGCCCAACCTTGGTTTTACCATTCTCCACCTAGCCTCTTTTTCCCTTGGGTTTCCGGAGCCCAAGGGTCATCTTATTTTAACCCCCCCCCCCGGGCCAGTGCTCCCTCTGAGTGTTGGTCCGAACCGGGCAGCCTGCGGGGCCACCTCGGGAAACTCGAGGGTTGGTTTTACTCGTAGCTTGACCTATCTGAGTGTGCCCTGAGAACGAGATATGTGCAGCTCCTATCAGGATTTGTCGGCACATTTGTGCGGTGTTGCTGGTCTTGTTTTAACCTGCCGAAGTGTCTTGAGTAACCGAGATACCAAGTCTGATCGGAACGTCTTGGGAGGAGGTCTATTCCTTCGTTGACCGTGAGAGCTTGTCATGGGCTAAGTTGGGACTCCCCTGCAGGGATTTGAACTTTCAAAAGCCGTGCCCGCGGTTATGGGCAGATGGGAATTTGTTAATGTCCGGTTGTAGATAACTTGAACCTTAATTTAATTAAAATGAATCAACTAAGTGTGTTACCGTGATGGCCTCCTCTCGGCGGAGTCCGGGAAGTGGACATGGTGTTGGAGTAATGTTCGCGCAGGTTGCTCTCTAGTTTCTCGCTCGTGCTTTGCCTCCTCTTCTCGCTCTCTTTTGCGAATAAGTTAGCCACCATACTTGCTAGTCGCTTGATGCAGCTCCACCTATATTTACCTTGCCATACCTATAAGCTTAAATAGTCTTGATCGCGAGGGTGCGAGATTGCTGAGTCCCTGAGGCTCACAAATTACTATTACACCAAATGCAGGGCCTGATGATTCCGCTCCAGGAGACACGTATGAGCTCAAGTGGGAGTTCGACGAAGACTCTCAACGATACTATGTTTCCTTTCCCGATGATCAGTAGTGGTGCCCAGTTGGGGGTGATTGGGACCGTGTCGCATGTTGGGTTATCTTTTATTTTGGTGCCGTAGTCGGGCCATGAGTGTTTGGATGATGTAGTGTTATTTATGTACTTGATTGACGTGGCGAGTGTAAGCCAACT